>NW_008347814.1:1642982-1662495 GCF_000622305.1 Nannospalax galili
TTTTTTTGAGGCTATCATGAATGGGACTGTTTTCCTGATTTCTTTCTTGGTATGTTTATCATTTGTATATAGGAAGGCTATTGGGTTTTGTGTGTTAATTTTGTATCCTAGTCTTTTGCTGAAAGTATTTTTCAGTTGTAGGAGTTTTCTGGTGGAGTCTTTTACACATAGAATCATATCATCTAAAAAATAAGCATATTTTGACTTCTTCCTTTCCTGTTTGTCCCCTTTGTCTCCTGTACTTGTCTGGCTGCTCTAGCTCAGACTTCAGGCACTATATTGAATAGGAATGGAGAAAGTGGACATCCTTGTCTTGGTCCTGAATGTAGTGGAAATGCTTTGTGGTTTTTGTCATTTACTATGATGTTGGCTGTAGTCTTGTTGTATATTGTCTTTATTCTGTTGAGTTATGTCCCTGTGTCCCTCGATGCTTCATGACTTTTATCGATGCTGGATTTTGTCAAAGGCATTTTCTGCATCTAATGAGATGATGGTGTGGTTTCTGTCCTTGAGTCTGTTTATGTGCTGGATTACATTTATTGATTTATGTATGTTGGACCATCCCTGCATCTCTGGGATGAAGCTGATCTGATGACAGTGGATAATTTTCTTTTTATATGTTCTTGCATCTAGTTTGTGAGTATTTTATTTATTTTTTATTTTTTTTTAGCTTTTTGCCTTTTTGAGACAAGGTCTCCCTGTAACCCTAGGTGGCCTGGAACTCACTATGTAGACCAGGCTGGCTTTCATCTTACAGATATCTACCTGCTTCTGCCTCCTGAGTGGTGGGATTAAAAGTCTGCACCACCACACTCAGCTAATGTCTATGTTTATGAGAGATGTTGGCATATAATTTTAATTTTGTTGGGTCTTTGTCTGGTTTTGGTATCACTAATACTAGCTTCATAGAAGGAATTTGGGAGTGTTCCTTCTTTTTCTATTTTATGGAATAATTTAAAGACTTTGGGTATTGGTTTTCCTTTGAGGTCTGGTAGAATTCTCTGCTGAATCTGTCTGGTTATGGGTTGGTTTTAGTTGGGAGATTTTTATTTCATCTATACCATTGTTCACTATGGGTGTGTTTAAATTATTTATGTCATTTTGATTTAATTATGGTAGACCATACATCTAGAAAGTTTTCATTTCTTTTAGATTTTCAGGTTTAGTAGAATATAGAGTTTTAAGAGTATGTCCTTATGGTTCTTTGAATTTCCTCAGGGTCTGTTTTAATGTGTTCCTTTTCATCTCTGATTTTATTCATTTGTATCCTCTCTCTCTTTCATTTGATTTGGCTAAAGGTTTGTCAATCTTGTTATTCTTTTCAAAGAACCAACTCTTCATTCTCTTCATTTCAATCATTCTTTGTATGGTTTCCTTTGTTTCTATTTCATTAATTTCAGCCTTGATTTTGTTTATCTCTTCTTGTTGACTATTTTTGGATGTTGTTTGTTCTTTTTTCCCAAGGCCTGGAGGTGCATCATTAAGCTATTGATATAAGATGCTTCTAATTTTCTGATGTAGGCATTTAGTGCTATAAATTTTCCTCTTTAGATTGCCTTCATTGTGTCCCATAGAATTTGGTATGTTGTGTTTTCACTGTAATTCAATTATAGGAATTTTAAATTTTCCTTCTTAATTTCTCTTATTCAATTTTTATTCAGTAGTGTTGTCTAATTTCCATGAGTTTGTATACTTTTTATTATTTCTATTGTTGTTGATATATAGCTTTATTCCTTTGTGGTCAGATAGAATGCAGGATGCTATTGCAATTTTCCTAAATTTGTTGAGACACTTTTTGTGTGGTCAGTTTTGGAGTAAATTCCACGAGCTTCTAAGAAGATAATATATTCTTTGGTGTTTGGATGGAATGTTCTGCAAATGTCTATTAGGTTCATTTGATTTATGATATAATTTAATTCCAGGGTTTGTCCCTTTAGTTTTTGTTTGGATGATCTGATTATTGTTGAGAGTTAGGTATTGAATTCACCTACTATCATTGTGTTGTAGTCAATGTGTGGTTTTAGTTCTTATAGTTTCTTTTATGAGATTGGGTGCGCTTGTATTTTGGTGCATATATGTTTAGGATTGTAATATCCTATGGGTATATTTTTCTATTATTCTCCTGAAAAGAATAAGACACTGTTGTGTGCTCAGCCCTAAATATGATACTTACATCACACACTCTCCTTCCAAGGTTCAGTGATCATTGCAGAATATTTTAAGAGCCAGAGGTGCTGAATAAATACAAGGAAACAGTATTGTCTGGACAGCACAGATTAATTGCGCATATGAACACACAACACTTACAACAACATGCACAAGACCTGTGCAAACCCAAGTCAGATGGGGTCCCTGCATGGACAGGGGAGAGGTCAGGAAGCTCCAGCTGTAGCTAAGCTCTATTGGCAGTTGATAGATTCTGGGAGAGGGAGAGTCAGTTTTTTGAATGGGTGTGACACCTTGTACATTAATCATACTCCAAGGAATAGATCCATGTGCAACAGCATTTAGGAAATACAGATTAGATTTGTAGGGTGGACAGGGAGAAGGGGATCTGAGTATGATCAAAATATATTTATGAAATTCTCAAGTCAATAAAATATTAAGGGCGTGGTGGCACACACCTTTAATCTCAGCACTCAGGAGGCAGAGGCAGGCAGATCTCTGTGAGTTCAAGGCCAGCCTGGTCTACATAGTGAGTTCCAGGACAGCTGGGGCTACAGAGAGACCCTGTCTCAAAAAGAACCCCCCCCAAATATGAAATACAAATGACTGAGGAATATTTTTAAAAATTTTCAACATCTTTAGCCATCAGAGAAATGCAAATTAAAAGTACTTTGAGATTTCATCTTACCCAGTCATAATGTCTAAGCTCCAAAAACAAACAATGACAAATGCTGACAAGGATTTGGGGAAAGGGGAACTCTTATTCACTGCTGGTGGGAGTGCAAACTGGCGCACCCATTATGCAAATTAGTGTGGAGGCTCCTCAAAAAGCTCAAAATAGATCTACCATATGATCCAGCCATACCACTCTTAGGCATATACCCAAAGAACTCTATCCTAATCCAGAATTACCTGTTCATCCATGTCCATTGCTGTTCTAGTCACAATAGCCAGGAACTGGAAACAACCTAGATGTTTCTTAACTTATGAATGGATAATGCAAGCATGGTATATTTACACAATGAAATACTATTCAGCTGTTAAGGAAAACTAAATTATTAAATTCACAGGTAAATGGAAATGGAAACAATCATCCTAAGTGATGTAACCCAGACCCAGAAAAACAAACTACACTTGTTTTCTCTCATAAACGGATGTCTGTTTTGATTCTTTAGATGGGTGTGTTTCACTTAGAAAATCCTTAAAGGTGAAGAAACTAATAGGGGGGCATGGGAGGCGGTTCATGGGAGAGGAGATAGAATGCAGTGATATAAATGGGAAAGGGGGATAAATAGGATGGGTTTAATGGGGTAGGGAATGGGCGGATAGGGCAGGAGAGAGTAGATGAAGGGAGACCTCCATTAACCCAAAACCTTTAAGGAAATCCTTGCTTTGAAAACAAACCCATTTGGGACCCCCATAAATACCAACCATAAATCATCTCCCCCAAGCCCTCCCAATACCCTTATCTATCTGGGAAGAATGCAGACTTGAATGCTCTACCCAACCCCCATGACTCTGCTTATACCTACACAAAAGCACTTAAGCTCCCCTGTTGTTTGGACCTTGTGGCTTCTGCAGACTCCCTCAATATGGTTCTCTGAGGTTGGTTGCTTTTCTTTCCTACCTGCTACTCTTTCAACTTCTAATCCCAACATTTACCCAGGAGAGAGTTAAAATTCCTGACTTCCTAACAGTAAGAGGAGGGATGACTCATACTAAAGGCCTTTTGAAAAGTCATATGGAAACATACTGTAGAAGTTTCTTTCAATATATACCTATAAAATATAAAAAGAGTTTAAATGTAGTTACCGTAAAACAGGGGTTCAGTGGCCATAATAGACATGATAGGCTATCAAATGAAAATTCCAGTGCCAAGAATGGACTCCCTCTTTTGGAACTGTTGTCCAAGAAGATCCTATAGACCCCCAAATAAGACTAGCTTTGCTGTTGCACTTGGCTACCCACCAGAACTTGATGGTAAGACCCTATGTCTGAAAATACACACCTGTCATAGAGCAAACAAGGAAAAATCAAAGTGGTACTGACCTCAAAGCTTCGTCTCTCCTTGCCAGCTTTCATAGTACTAGAAGGTGCTATGCATGGTACTGGAAGAGAAAGGTAATCATCAACCCAAGCTGTGAACCCTGAGAGCTACAATAATAACTGGCTTGGCAAAATATGCCTACAGGCACAATAGTGCACAAATGTTGTGGGAGTAACCAAGCACTTTCTGATTGGATTTAAGGCATACTTTAAAAGACTGAGCTCATACCTGGCACTGTTATCAGGGACAAGAGTCTGTGGCTAGACAGGTCACAGGTTGTAGGGAAGAACCAACTACTACTTTTCTGCTAAATGGATAACATATTTAACTGATTCCTAATGTCTTATTTTTAAAAAATATTTTATTATTTTTAATTTATGTGTATGAGTGTATTCTTCCATGTATGTTAATGCACCCGTGTTGTGCAATGCCTGTGGAGGTCAGAAGAGGGCATCAGATCTCCTGAAACTGGAATTAGGACAGTTGTTAGTTGCCATGTGGGTGCTGGGAATCAAACCTGGGTCCTCTGCAAGAGCAACCAATGCTCTTAACCATTGAGCCATCTCTCTTGTTCCATGACTTATTTTTTTAATTTTTGAAAATTTCATACATGACTATTATCTTTTCATTATTTCCATCCCTTCCAGTGTCTCACCAATGTCTCCTTTGTGCTCCCACTCCCTTTCTTTATTATTGTTATGTATACATACATACATTGGTAAATATGTGTGTGTGTGTGTGTGTGTGTGTGTGTGTGTGTGCGCGTGCATGTGTGTGTACAGTGCATAAGAGCCAGCGGTGGTGGATGAATATATAGAAACTGTGTTGTTTAGACCCAACAGGGCAGTTGCACATATGAGCCCACAGTGCTTGTGCAGCATGCAAAAGGCCTGTGCAAGCCCAAGCCAGACAAAACCCCAGCATGGATGGGGAGGAGGACAGGAAGCCCCAGCCCTAGCTGAGGATCTACTGGCAATTGATAGCTGCTGGGAGAGGGAGAGTCACTATTTTTTAAGGGTGTGAGGCCTTGCATGTTGACCAGGCTCCAAGGGATGGCCCCGCACATAAGAACATTTGGGGAACACAAATTAGACTCAGTAGACCTTAAAAAATCCTAGCACTTGGGAAGCAGAGGCAGGTGGATCTTTGTGAGTTCAAGGCCAGCCTGGTCTACATAGTGAGTTCCAGGACTGTTGGGGCTACAGGGAGACCCTGTCTCAAAAAGACCAAAAAAAAAAAAATTAGAGAACATGAAATCGGGGGTAATAAAGTGGGATGGAGATAAGAAGATATGGGGGAGGAGGTCTGAATATAATCAAAATATATGAAATTCTCAAAGAATCAATAAAATATTATAGAAATAAAAGTATATATAAATGTTAAAATGTTCTAAATTGGGCAGGAGTGGTGACACATGCCATTAATTCCAGAACTTCGGAGGCAGAGGCAGGCAGAGATCTGTGAATTCAAGGCCAGCCTGGCCTACATAGTGAGTTCCAGACCAGCTGGAGCTACAGGGAGACCCTGTCTTTAAAAAAACACAAAAAGTGTTCTAAATTGTAAAAGCACTCCCCTGAAGGCATCCAGATAAAGAGTAGATTATAATTCTGAACACACTTTTCATTGAACTTGTCCATTTCTATGAATTTCTGTATACTATTGCTTCCTTCTCTTGGCTCTTTTCTAAGCTCCAGATGCATGGTCTAGATGTGTATATGGTTCTTCGGTTTTAATATGGATTAATTATCCCTGTGTTGACTTCTCAGCCCACCCACTTTCTCAAAATGCTTCTCTTCTCATGTTCAGGCCATGGCCTGACTGTTCCCCCAGGAGCTGAGATGAGAGACATCTCTGATCTACCTGCCTCTTTCACTCTCTACATCCAATCTACTACCATGTTTCTGATCTTCCTTTTGACATTTACTTTTAATTTATCCATTGCTTATTCTCTCTATCTTTTTCCCTAAGAACAACATGCAACTTCTATCTTAAAATATTTTTATGAATGTGTATGTGTGCATACCTTTTCATGTTTGTACAGATGAACATACGTGTGCACATGGGTGGAGGCTAGAGGACAATCTTGAGTGTCATTCTTAGGAAAAATATCCACTCCCTTTGAGACTGAGTCTCTTATTGGTTTGAAGCTCACCAACTAGACTAGATTGGTTGGCCAGTGAATCCCAGGGAATCCTCCTGTCTTTGCCTCCCTGTGACTGAAATAACAAGCATTCACCATCATGCCTAGCATTTTAACATGGGTTCTTGGGATCAAACTCAGGTCCTTGTGCTTGCAAGGCAAGGTCTCTACTGACAAAGCCACCCCCTCAGGTCTTTCTTTCTTAAGTGAGCTCTTCAACAATTTTGTCTACTCTTATAGAATCCAATACATTCTACACAGTATCCAGAGTGAATTTGTGAAATATGTAAAGCAAATGACTTAAATCTCTTAGCTAGAATCATGTTATAGTATTGCACTTAGATAAAATAAATCTCTTTTGGAAAGGCCGGGTTTCCTATAGAATAGCCTGGAATCATCATGTGTCCAAGGATGGCCATATCTACATGATCCCGGTGCTGTTTACTTCTGTAACCTAGCCTGCTGCTCTTCTTCCCCTAGTTCATGACTAGCTGAGCTGGCTTCTTGCTCTTTCTCCAACAGGACACACTCATTCCCATCTTGGCTCTGTCTTACCCAGATGACTGTACACTTTTATTCTTATCATTTATCTGTCCACTCAAATGTTGCCTTCTCAAAGATATTTCTAGTGTACCTAAAGCAGTACCCCTTCCACCATTCACCTCAGTTGGTTTTGGCTATATATTATTTTCTTCCTTGTCATGTACCATTTGAATTTTAATAATCACATTATTGAGTGTCTAGTTGGGAGATGATGGGGTATTTGGCAGGAATATGAAGCAAGGGAAGAAGCACATGACACAGAAAAGCTGGCAGAATCTTAGTCCCTCAACAAAAATTCCCAAGTCAATTATGAGTCAGGCACTGCACAGGCCAGAACTGGAAAGATGAAGTAGGTGTGGCCTTGATCATGAATCTTAGTCTAGTGTGGTTATAGATATTTTTAATATCTCATGTGACACAGCCAATGAGGGGCACAAATGACAACAGAAATGTTTTACGATTTGATGGGCAATTGTAGATGGGTAATTATATTTGGGAAAGAGACATACACAGAGAGTCTGCGGTTGACTTCTAGGTTCTGATCTGGGAGAATAGTGCACTGAGCAGTTTATGATCAGGAGATAAGGCAGGTGTCTCCTTGGACTCACTTTTGGATGATCAAAAGCCAACAACATTTGTGACTAGGACGCAGTAAGCTGTAAGGAAATAGGAGCAGGGTATGGGTTTGGCAGAAGAACTTCTGGTCATGATGAACTCTGATGAGGGGAGGGAGTAACAAATTGCCTCCCAGGAAGGCTTGCATTACTGGTCAGTACTTTCTGGATGGAAGCCCACTGTTTTTCAGGTCCACTGTGTTCCTTTCTATCTGTACTTATCAGTAGTGACATAAGAACCATCTCATTCTCTTCAGAATCCAAGAGCTGATGCTGAGTTGACCTGCTAAAACATGCTGTGATCTGAATCCTTGGGCTTTGCCTGTTCTTTTCAGACTATCGTTGTCTTATTTTATCAAATGCTCGTGCTTTCTATTAATAAGCTTCTGGAAGTCAATGGATTTTTGTATGCATAGGATTTTAGTCATGGAAGAAAGGCGGACACCTCTCCCCCTGCATGCACTTGGTACTAGGCGTGTGCATGATCCCAGAGACACCTTGGGTTTCTGCTGGTTTTGTGTATGGTAATATATAAACACCCTGGGTTTCTGCTGGTTTTGTGTATAGTAGTATTATAGGTACATTTTGGGAAACCAGCTTACCATGCAAATACTAACCCCCACCTCCCAGTTAAAGTTTTACATAGAATTTTTTGGATTTACTTTTATTTTATATGTATGAGTGTTATGCCTGCATGTATGTAAGTGCACCTGTGTCATGCAGTGCCCACAGAAAACAGAAGAGGGTGTCAGATCCCTTGGAATTACAGACTGTTGTTAGCTGCCATGTGGGTTCTGGGATTTGAACCCAGGTCTTCTCCAAGAACAGCCAGTGCTCTTAACTGCTGAGCCATCTTTCTAGGCCCTCACATAGAATTTCTAATGAAAACAGGTAAATTCAAGGAGTGACTTCTGTAGATAATCTGGGTCAAATTCGCATCTCTTTAATACATGGGCCATCATTGGTGATGGTTTGAGTAAAAAATTTTCATGATATTTGGCCAGGAAACTTCATGTCTTAGCCAAAATATTTGAGTATGTTCCTCAATTAAGCAGGAAAATCCAGGAGAGAAACACTTTTATTTTATCCAAATACTTTCATACATATCACCCATTTATAGACTTGTTTTATAAAGAAAAAAATATGTTCACCACCTGCGCAAGAGGTGTGCAGCCTGGCTTCACTATGCTGCACTAAACAACGTGCCAGAACTTTTCCTGCACGTCCAGGCTCTCATTGTAGGATTGCTGTACCTTGGGCCACAAACTGTGGGTTTTAGCCCAAACACAGGTTGTTTTAGATGTTTGCTTTCAATGACATTTAACACTTGGTTTACCTTCTTTGCTCATCTACTCAATACAAGTTGTGATGGTCTTGCGGTAGATCCAGCTTTCCTGTAAAACATAAGAAACATGCTGAATATGTCTTTCTAAATATGCTTTTGTTTATGAGAGGACAATTCGCAGACTAAAGGTCTTGTTAGGAAAGTGGCTTGAAAGCTAAAGATGGGCTAACTTGGTTTTTGAAAGGGACATAGGGCTTGGGAGGATGCCCCAAGGCACAGGCAGAAATTCAGACACCTTTCAGCAAAGATAAACAAGGTTGGAGAGTGGGAATGTATAATGTAGCATTCCAATAGAGAAAGGAGCCTAGCATGAACTGAATTAAATTCCTGTTTGGAGATGAATGGGTGTTTTAAAAGGAGAATGAGGTGGTAGGGATGCGGTTCCTACCTCATGGGAGCTTAGTAGAATTGTTCGACTAGCAAAACGCAACATACGATTAACTGGTCATAAATCGAAATCTCTAGTCTATGAGTTAGAAGACCCACCTTTACAGTTTGGTCAATCACCTGATCATAGGACCACCCCTAGGAAGGGGGTTTCACCTTAAGTCATATTAAATAGATGGGCAGAATACTCAGTGTGTTAATAAGATAGCGAACTTTTCTTGCCCGGAGTCCTGCTTCTTAGTGCAGTGCTTCAGGACCCAGCCACAGACATGTAGTTCTCTGTAAGTCTGCCCACTTTTCTGAATTTTTCAGGAAAGTGTAGTATCTTTCTCATTTTCTTCTCCATACCCCTTTTTAAAGCATGCTTTCCCTAAAGCTTTGGGCTGTCCTAGCGTCTTGTATTTCTTTACTTTTTCTCTAAAGCTTCTCCCAGCCATGTGGCTACCAGTTGGCCGCATGTTTGATCTCCACGAAGGCTCTAAACCTGCATGGCTTCATGGCTCTTTTCCTTCTCCCCTCCATTCTCCTCCTCAAGGAAGCTGTCAAGATTACCAGCTTGCCTGTCCTGAGGACTTTTCTTTAAATTAGAATAAAATTGTCTTAAAACTTCCATTTGAGTCCATTCTTAAATTCTTTTATGCATGAAACTAAGCACCGTTTCCCCCTGTATCTGAAAGAAGGAACCAAAAAACAAAAGCAGGAAGTGGGGTTAGAGTAGGTCATGTGAAACCCACCCTGCCTTCTTTTCTGTTGCTTAAGATTAGGTTTCCATCCTCTTCCAGAGACCATGGGGAGGAGAAGGGGAAGGAGCCCTATCTTCAAAGTGGTACGATCACTAAATGCTTTTGATCATCTTGACCTTTCTCAGGTCAGTGCTCTACTCAATGTAGGATGTGGGCTTGACCTGTTAGAAATTACTAGTGTTTGTTCAAATCTCTATAAGCCAGAAGAGAACTGAGAGGCCTGTGATTAGAGTTTGGTCAAGGAGGGAATCTGTGTCATACTCTGTCAGTTGTAACTGGGCAGCAGCCTCTGGCCCACAGTCAGAATCAGAAGATGGGGACACACGGCCCTTGACAGGTTCCTTTGACCTCTACAATATGACAGTTTATCTCTATAAACCGTAGTTTGTCTTCCTGCTTTTAGTCCCTGAGCATCATGTGAGAAAAAAAGAAGGAGAGAATGATGCAATGGAGCAAATTCTTTGTTCTTTCCTACCTGGTATTCCAAAATTAGAAACGGGAGTCATTGAAGTTACATCTCAGGTAGAGATATTTTGATTTAGATTAAATTGCATTAGAACGAGTAATTCTACTTCCCTGGTATCATTTTAAAGGGATGTTACCAATACTCCCTTCCATTCATACTCAGGCTGCGGGGTATCATGTTTTGCCAGTGACCCCATTGGAGGTGTGTTGTGTCCTTCCCCTTCTTTATTTTCTATAACCTATTTGAATCCCCATTGCCTCAGACGGGGTTTCTAAGTCTCTGGTATCTTCTAATTGCTCTGCTTTATTTGTCATTCAGCGAGTCTCCCCCGAACAGATCTTACAGTGCATGCTGTTCTGTCCCAAGTCTCCGGTGACAACCTTTTCCTCTCAGAATCAAGTCCCATCTCCCCAGAAGGGCATGCATGGTATTCCAAGCCCAGGTCCCAGCTGATGTTTCATACTTCTGTCAAGCCATTTTCTGGACAGTATTTGTTTCTCTGCTTCCCACTGGAGCCCACCCCTTCCCTCTCTCAACCATTGCCCAAGCTGTGTTTCTTTCTTAGCACGCTGGTTCTTCTCAACCTAAGTGCTGCACAACTTCACAGCATGGTACTGCATGCTCAAAGTTCTCTTGGGCCTTCCACATAGTTGGGATCTTTGGCTCTCCTGTGCTCCTATCATGCTTTTCATTTGGGTTAACTATGTTTAGTTATTTGTACCTTCGTCTTCCCTCCTTTCAGGAAAAGAAGACATTTTATATCATGATCATCATAGAACCTAGTACACTGGCCTGCATGCACTGGGTGCTTCATCTTTTCTGTTGGCAAAATTAATTACAAGGAGCTGAAAAGTCTTTCATCTGTAAGAAACACTTATACTCACCTTCAGGGAAATTATTACTCATTAGAATAAGCAGGAACTTCAGTGCAATTATTTTAATTTAAAAATGAATATTTTGAGAACAAAACATGGTAAAATTTGGACAGTAGGATATGATAAACTACTATATTTCTAGTTAGTCAAGGTTTTGATTTTTATTCTGATTTCTTTGTTTTCTAGGAAGGGTTGTGAGGTTGAGACCAGTTTCCCAGTTCCCGAGAATTTGAAAATGATCAATTGAGAATAATGCTACAGTTTGAATCTACTTCTTTATGAAAACCACTAAAATTTAGACTTTTAATATAATCCATTGGCTGTTGCTTATACATAAAATACTGAAACAACTCCTGTATGAATATGTATTACCAATTGCTATAGAATAAGATTATAATGCAAAAGTATTATTCTTAAACTTTATCCTCAGTATGTCTTCAAATTAGAACAATTTGAGATATAATTTTTAACATAAGTAAAAAATTAGTTTTAATTTTTTCGAAGTCCATTTAACAAAAGCTAAAAATGACTTCCCTCCCTGATGGTAACAAGGAAGCTTTAATTGAAAACAGATGATCAGATGTGTCCTGCATGCTCAGCATATATGGGGACTGAGCATGATTTTAGAATGTGATTTGAGGCTGTGGTATCAGACTTCAGAGAACAATGCATAATTCATCACCATCACTGTTTCCACTGAGCAGTGTCCCTGAAGCTTTTCCTTGGGCTCGGGGCTGTCTTGGCTGCTTCAGAATTTTGGTGAGCAGATTGAGTGATAATTTTAGGCTTCTAAAATCAGTCTGTGTCCCCTCAGTCACATGATGTCATAAGCAGCTGGTGTTGCCTTGGCAACTTTACAGAATAAAAGTGCTGCTTTTGGTAAAACTCTGAGTCATGTGACCTAGCTCTGTAACTGGGAAAGATGACATAAAATTATTACTTACATACTCTTTCACCAAAACAAACCCAGATCTACATAAGGGAAAAGCAAACTTGGAACTCCAAGTCCTATGTGAATTGTTAACTGGCCTTGCATCATCTGAGAGCCCATTTTGTTTAACTTTTCAACATGCTGTGCTTTCTGGGACAGTGCCAGACTTGTCTTCTTTTACCCCAGGCCCTTCATGATCCTGCAAAGTGCACTGAAAACTAAGAAATCAGCAAGGCCCAGAGCAGAGTGACAGAGTCAACCAACTCAGAGGAGCCCTGGCTGCCCAGCCTTCTACCCAGTTCTTTCTGGTGTTCCATGGATGCAGATCCAGCTATTGCCACCAGTTTACTGTGAGTTTTGAGAGGGTCTGATCCAGCTCCTGGTTAGGCCCCTTCTTCTTACACAAGGATATTACTCTGAGGAACTCATGGCTTGTTTCAGCATGTAATCAGCCATCTGTAAAGTACAACCAACAGACAGTAATCATTCAGATACCCACTTTACATAGGCATTTAAAATAATGAAAGTAGTTTGTATTTAGTGCTTTTGTGTGATTAAAGGAGACATTTAAAAGAATGTTTTAAGGGAGCTAGAGAGATGGATCATCTGTTTAGAGCACTTTCGCATACACGTAAATAAAAATAAAATAAATTTTAGTAGGAATATTTTGAAGCAGGAAAAATACTGAAGAAATAGAATAAACCTAATATAATCCTGTTATTCAGAAATCATTGCTGAATATTTCAGAAAATTTCCCTTATGCTTAGATATTTCCATGAATATTGTAGCATATGTATTGAAATATTTAAAAACAGATAACACATACACAGACCCGTGCGTGCGTGCGTGTGTGTGTGTGTGTGTGTGTGTGTGTGTGTGAATGTTCCCTATTCACCTATAGGACATTTCTTCATGGCATGCATAAATGTGTGTATCTTAATTTCCCTACATTAAAAAAATCAGTAATTTAAGGTGTCTTAAACTAATTTTTAAAAGATTTTTTTCTTTTGGATTATGTCTATGTATGTGTGTGTGTGGGGATGTTTGGGAGAGTTTGTGCCCATGAGTGCAGGTGCCCATGGAAGTCAGACGAGGGCATCGGAGTCTCTGGGTCTGGAGTAACAGGCATTTGGGAGCCATTGGACATAGGTGTTGGGAACCGAACCTGGGTCCTCTATAAGAGCAGCAAGGGCTCTTAACTGCTGAGCCATCTCTTCAGCTCCTAAACTGAGTTTTTAATAATTCTGTTTTTTTGAACTATTTTCATGTTATTTGGCTTTTCTGATATTGTACTATCAGAAGATATAGTATCAGTTGTGAGATTATAACATTAAATTGGTATTAAAATATTTAAATCTCCTTACACATTGAAACCCTGTCTTCCAGAAAAAATGTTTCATTTACTCTTCTACCAGCAATGGGCAGAAATGCCGGTCTTAACACATATTTGTCATTGTTAAATAATATCCATTTTTAAAGGGTAGTTTAACATCTAGTGTCCAGATCTTGGCTTCTAATACCATTCTCCAAGGAAAGGCACCAGAGTTCCTTGAAGAAAGGGCTGATTCTGGATCTGGGGCAGGAAATGAATAAAACAACAGCAACAAATCTCATAGTGACACAAAGTAAGGAAGTATTTGTTTTCTCTGCCAAAAAGGGGATCACAAGGCCACTACCCAACTGAAAGAGCATGCAGTGGCTGAAGTTGGAACAGTAAACACAAAGACAAAATAAACTAGCATTAGGTTGAAATCCAAAGAATCAAGAATCAGAATCAAGAATGAAAGAAACAAGTCATGAAACTGCACTGGTATAAATGATGGTTTCAGAGTAAATAAATGGAAGACAAAAGACAAATCTCTCATATAGTATAATCCTTAAGTAGAATTTATGTGAATGCTTCACCCTTAGGTAGATAGAGCATAACTTCCTCTTCCATGAAAATGAACTGTAAGGGTGACCACCCTCCAAAGACTGATATGGAAATAGGAGGAAAAGCAAGAAAAAAGAAACCTCAGAGAGGCATCACAGTGAACAGGGCAGTGTTATGCCATGTTAGTATGTTGGAATTTGATATGATGGAAATTAATAAGCCATTGTTTCTGTAATTTCTACTCCAGGATAATCATGAAAATGTTAGATAAATCCCAATTAGGAGATAATCTGAAAAAGCTGTGTAACTTCTCTCGGGATGGCATGAGCAAATGTCTCTGCACCTAAGATGGAACTAACAGTAGACCAGAGAAACAACTGTACCAAGTCTAAGTTGGTGCCTTACTGAATTTATTGGGCTATTTATAGGAGCATGGCTGAGATGGGTGAGGGGTCATTCACAGGAGCACAGGCAACTCAAAGGCAGCTGCAATATTCCACCCCCCCCCAGCACCTGTTACTACTCATACCACCTTGAACGAGAGGTCTTGTGAATCTTGTAAAATTGATGAATTTCCTGAGCCTAGTAACTTTCCTGAGCTTCCAGAGTCTTATAAGGGCCCCTCCTCCTTCCAGGAAGAAGTCTATCAGCTCAGAGGAAATATCTACACAGCAGTAGTGACAGAGTCCTATGGGATATTAGAGTTTTGGGTACTGGTATCCCATATGACAGGGCGACAAGTTCCATCGGACATGGGTGTGGGTGCAGCTAGCTGGTATTTCTCAAACTGCCAAAGTCATCGAAACCAAGACAAGTCTGACAAGTGTGTCACACAGGGCTTTTATTATGTCTAGGTACATTCTCTCCATACCTAATTTGTTGAGAGCTTTTATTGTGAAAGTGTGCTGAATTTTGTCAGATGCTTTTTCTGTATCTCTTGAGATGATGATATGATTTTTATGCTTCCTTTTGTTAATGCAGTGTATCATATTTATCAGTTTGTGCCTGTTGAATTGTTCTGGCTCCCTAGGAGTGAATCTTGCCTGGTTATGGTGCATGATCCATTTCCTGTAAAGATGAATTCAGTTTGCTAGGATTTTGTTGAGGACTTTTAGCTCTATGTTGATTAAAGACAACCCTGTAGTGCTTTTACTGTCCTTCGCTGTCTTTGGTGTGCAGGTAATCCTAGCTTTGCAAAATGAGTTAGACAGTGTTTCCTCTTCTTCAGTTTTTAGAAGAGTTTGAGAGGGATTGGTGCTGATTACTATTTAAATGCTATGTAAACTCACCTGTAGAACGTGGGCTTTTTCTTGAATGTCTTTGGTTTATGACTCAGTTTCCTCACTTGTTGACTGTTTTCCCCGATACTTAAAGAAATATATTTATTTATTTTTATTTTATGTGTGTCTTGCCTGCACGTATGTAAGTGCACTCATGTTGTGTAAAGCCCACGGAGGCCAGAAGTGAGCCCCTGGGGCCGGAGTTACAGATGGTTGTTAGATGCCATGTGGGTGCTGGAAACCACACCTGGGTGTCTGGAAGAGCAGACAGTGTTCTTAACCACTGAGCCATCTCTCTAGCCCCTTCCATTATACTTAAAAAAAATGTTTTAGGGTCAGCAATGCACATCTCATCAGCATCTTAGTGCTTAAATAATATTTCACTCCTTGGATGGTATGTCATTACCTCATCAAACCCACATCTGAACATTCAAGTAGATCACAATGTTTCAGAATTATAACATTTGCTTTGAAGTACACTTACCCCTGTATGCTTGATTCACATTTTCTAACAATAATGCCCTAAAAAGCAGATTCATAGGTCATATGCATTGTAAATATTTTTCTTGTTTTAAAATTTTGTTTTTGGATGATATTTTTTCTTTTCTTTAAAAAATAGTTTATTGAGAATTTTGTACATGCATATAAGGTGTTTTGATCAAATCCATGCCCACTCCCTCCCCTCCAACTCCTCCCATATCTCCCTATCACTTTTTTTTCCTGATAACTTCATGTACTCTTTCTTCTCCTTTGATTGATTTATTTTTTTTAATGGGGCTTTTGGCTACTCTATCATTCCCCTTTCTGAAGTGGTAACCCTAAATTTTTTTTTTGTTTTTTTTGTTTTTTTTGAGACAGGGTCTCTCTGTAGCCCCAGCTGTCCTGGAACTCACTGCATAGCTCAGGCTGGCCTCAGACTTATGGTAATCCTGATTTCTGGTCCTGGGTGCTGGGACTACAGGTTTTCTGACATTTCTAGACTCTGATACAGACCAGGGTGCTAAGAAGCCCAAGGACATTTTGACTTTTAGCCAAGAAAGAAGCTGGCTACTTTTCTTTGGGGTCTTTTTACCCTAACTGCCCAGTGAATTTCTACCTCCTATTTTTATCATACCATCCTCTGAAGAGGTTACCCAAATTGCCAATAGGGAATCGGGATGCAGACCACTCTGGCTTCTTCCATGCTGAATAGGGATGCAGGGTGAGGCAGTTGGAGCACCCCTTCAGTGGGTCTATCTAAAGGACTCCCAAATTGCATAACTCTTATCTTGAGAAGGAAAAGAAAGTCTTTGAATTGTGAATAGGAGATGTGAGGGAGAAGCAAAGGCAAGAGTAATTAACATTACAAGTTCTAGATAGGCAACTAGAAAAAAGTCAGAACAGGGAAATTTTCAAATGTTCATATGAGAGTCCATTGGAATTTCTTGACAAGGGCTTCCAAAAGCACCCCTCTGTTGGGTTCCTCCTCATTTTTCTTTTGTCTGCCAAGGCTGGACTCTAGAGTAATGGATTCAGGATTTCCTTTCAGATATTCTGTTGGAGTGGTTAGAATTAATGTCAGTTCCCTCTCAAAGGCTTCTAGATAGGGGAAGAAAACAAATTTAGCCATCATTTTAGAACAATAGCTGGGCATTTTCTGGTTAGGAACAAAATCATAAATGAGAAATAACTGTCTAAATAACTTATTATATTGACTTAAGCCTAATGTCTGGGAAATGTATTCCCTTGAACTCTTAAAGAAATATACTGATGACTTTACTCTTCAGTTATACTTTTTGTTTTGGGTGTTTAAGACCATTCAGTTGGCCCAAATAAATCAATTTATTTTTACACTTAAGGTCATTTGAGGATCTGTTCCTCAGAGATCACATGGGCTTAGGAGGAGCTCCTAGCTCCTTTCTTTTACCAGTTCCATCTATGTGAAGGTAAGTCAAAGGTCCTGCTCGACCGTGTTTGGCTTCACTTGGAAGCATGAATGAGATGTTTCCTCTGAGGTGACCCTTCTCTTTGTAGACTGGACACTGGTTCAAGTCCATCTCATGGGGTCTACATGGCCTCCCTGAACAAGAGGACAGGTGACTCACCACAGTTACAGGACATTTTAAGAGATGGTCCATACTCCCCTGGAACTTAGTTGACCTTGGAGGGCAAGGGGCAAAAACTGTCCTTTAAGTCCCTCTGACCACATTAGTATAGGCCTCAAACTATGGCTGTTAAACATCCAATAAGGTTAGTTCCACCAGTCTGGTACTTTTAATTATCATGTGCTATGTAGATAAGGCATGGGTAAAAAAACCAAATATTCTCAGATAAACTTTGACTAGATACATGTTTTGTTCCTTAAACTAGTTGACTAAACTATGACCAGAGACATTTTAAGATTATGTGTATAGCTCACCTCCTTCTGCTTCCGTGGGCTACACAACCTGCCAACCTCTTTCCTGGACACTGGGGCTGACCTCTAGGCCCTGAACCACCACTGCTTCCTGATCCCTTGCATCCAGATGAACCCAGTTCCTTCTTGAGGTTCCCAGGAGCCCTATGGGCCTGGTCCTACCCTTACCTCCCTCTGCTTCCCTGGGTCTGCACAACCCACCAGCCTCTCTCCTGGGTAAGTCCATTGTGCCTTTTCTGCCTTGGCTTGTCCAGCCTCATTCACCCTCCCATCTCCCCAGGTTGGCTCTTCTCCAAGCCTGGGTACTGTTCCATTCCTTGTCTTGGCACCCCAGACACTGGGGGAATCACCACTGCTTCCTGATCTTTTGCATCCAGACTAACACAATTCCTTCTCAGTCCCCAGGAGCCCTCTGGGCCTGATCCCTCCCTCAGCTTCCCTGGGCTGCACCGCCTGCCAGCCTGTTTCCTGGATACCAGGGCTGAGCTCTCGGCTGGGGCCACCACTGTGAACGCTTCCTGATACCTTGCATGCAGACAGACCCAGTTCCTTCTTGAGGTCCCCAGGAGCCCTAAAAAAAAAATCATCTACCATGATCAAGTCAGCTTTATCTCAGAGATGCAGGGATGGTTCAATATACATAAGTCAATAAACGTCATTAATCATATAAATGGACTCAAAGAGAAGAACCACATGGTCATCTCAATAGATGCAGAGAAGGCCTTTGACAAAATTCAACAAGCATTTATGTTCAAAGTCCTAGAGGGAATTGGACTGGAGGGAACATTCCTCAACATAATTAAAACCATAATAACAAACCCATAGCCAACATCTTTCTAAATGGAGAAAAACTGGAAGCATTCC
Organism: Nannospalax galili; assembly: GCF_000622305.1. Taxonomy (NCBI): domain Eukaryota; kingdom Metazoa; phylum Chordata; class Mammalia; order Rodentia; family Spalacidae; genus Nannospalax; species Nannospalax galili. The sequence continues at coordinate 1,661,652 of NW_008347814.1, forward strand.
CATTGAAATCAGGACCCAGACAAGGCTGTCCACTATCCCCACTTCTCTTTAATGTGGTGCTTGAGTCTCTTGCAAGAGCAATAAGACAAGAGCAGGAAATTAAAGGAGTAATAACTGGAAAAGAAGAGATCAAATTACCCTTTTTTGCAGATGATATGATATTATATTTAAAGATGCCAAAAATTCCACCAGAAAACTCCTAGAAATTATTAACATGTTCAGTAAAGTGGCAGGTTACAAAATTAACCTACAAAAGTCTGTAGCCTTTCTATATACGAATAACAAGCAATGAGAAAAAGAGTACATGGAAACACTCCCCTTCACAATAGCTGCAAAAACCCCCTAAAATATCTCGGAATAAACCTGACTAAAGACTTTAAAGACCTCTACAATGAAAATTTGAACTCCAAAGAAAGAGATTGAGGAAGACATCAGAAGATGGAAGGACCTCATATGCTCATGGATTGGAAGAATTAATATTGTGAAAATGACCATCACACAAAAAACCATTTATAGATTCAATGCAGTGCCAATCAAAATATCCATGACATTTTTCACAGAATTGGAAAAACCATTCATATGGAATCACAAAAGACCTCGGATAGCCAAAGCAACCCTGAGTACTAAGAGCAATGCTTTACCCCTGAGCACTAAGAGCAATGTCGGGGGGATTACTATACCAGATTTTAAGCTGTATTACAGAGCTATAGTCAGAAAAACAACATGGTACTGGCACAAAAATAGACCCATTGATCAATGGAACAAAATTGAAGTCCCAAATATGAGTATATCAAATTTAAGCCACCTGATATTTGACAAAGGGGCCAAGAACATTCACTGGAGG
>NW_008347814.1:1662678-1663529 GCF_000622305.1 Nannospalax galili
GTGGAACCTCATTAACTTCTGTACATCAAAGGAGACAACCAGAGAAGTGAAGAGAAAACCCACAGAATGGGAGAAAATCTTCACCAGCAACACATCTGACAGAGGTTTAACATCTAGAATATATAACAAGCTTAAAAAACAGAGAATCAATACAGGAAGTAACCCAATTAAAAGATGGGCTAAGGAGCTGAACAGAAAGTTCTCACAAGAAGAAGTAAAGATGGCTATGAAACATCTCAAAAGATGTTCAACATCACTAATAATCAGGGAAATGAAAATTAAAACCACTTTAAGATTTCATCTTACCTCAGTCAGACTGGCTAAGATCAAGAGAACAAATGATACCAAATGTTGGAGAGGATGTGGGGAAAGGGGAACACTCATCCACTGTTGGTGGGGCTGCAAACTTCTTGAACCCCTATAGAAAGCAGTGTGGAGAAGTCTTAAAAACTACAAATGAACCTACCATTTGACCCAGTTATACCACTCCTTGGCATATATACGAAGAACTCATCCTATTGCAGAGACACTTGTACCTCCCTGTTTGTTGCTGCCCTTTTCACAATAGCTAAGAGATGGAAGCAACCTGAGTGTCTCCCAATTGACGAGTGGATAATGAAAACGTGGTTCATTTATACTATGGAGTTTTACTCAGCAGTAAAGAAAGATGAAATCATGAAATTTGCAGGTAAATGGATGGAACTAGAAATTTTTATACTAAGTGAAGTAACACAGACTCAGAAAAAAAATCAATGTATGTTCTCCCATATGAGGAGTTCCTAGAAGCAAATTCTGATAATTGAATATGTATCCAGACATAACTACAGGAACCAGGATAATGGAAAGGAACC
>NW_008347814.1:1664160-1666388 GCF_000622305.1 Nannospalax galili
GCAATGCCAGCCTTGTTCTTAGTTATATAAACTTAGAGCTCATTGTAGAGATCGGAGATACACAACTGTGACTCACAGTATATAGAGCATACTGAAGGCTACGCCAAAGAATTATCATAGGAAAGGTAGAGACAGACAGCTATTCAGACCACCGACACAGCAGAAGTCTGCAAGAAAGGCCAAGCAAGACACACATCAGAGCATTCAGTGTGAAGAAAGGGGGAGAGGGGAGCTAAGTGATTTGTTAACATCAAGTTCAATAAAAGGAGGGCATAAGAGAATTCACTAGGCTTGGCACATGGTGACCTAGGTGATGAGAAATTCGGCTAAGATGTCAAGTATCTTTGGAGCTGTTGAGGCCAGTGTCTGCAGTGAAGTGAGCCTTACTAAGATATAGTTATTCTCACAGCTGGACAATGCTGTAATTGCTTTCCCATACTGCACTTGATTTCAGGACTATCACAATATAAGATTTGGTTTTAAATTATTATTATTGGTTTCATAGCAGTTAAATTTCTTTTAAAGACAGTAAAAGCCCCACATAATTGATAACAAATAACTTTTATGTTTATAAAATATTTCAGTACATATGCCTCTCCACTTAGTCTTCCAAATGGCACCACTCTTAAAAGTAATAAATGTTTGATATTTGAGGAGGAAGCATAAAAATTTACATCATGTTAATTAGTAGAGGTGATACACATTACCATTGAAATCTACCCGTTGACTTTATAGGCATACACAGGTGCCAAGGATCCTAGTGCAACCGAGTATGACTAGTAATAATCAGATACATACAGATTAGAATGCTTGCTCAACATCTCAATGTTATTAGCAAAAACAATGAGTCTTTCTGTAAGAAACAGCATATTTTAAAATGAAATGGAGATCTTTTTTTTTTTTTTTTTCTTTTCAGAGCTGAGGACCGAACCCAGGGCCTTGCATTGCTAGGCAAGTGCGCTACCACTGAGCTAAATCCCCAACCCCGAAATGGAGATCTTTTTTAAAGGTTAAAAACTCATTCAATTTTATGTCTTACAGGGCTTATACTGAGTTCAATATTGTATAACTGTATTAATTCAACAGCAATCCTAAAAATTTTATAGCCACTTTTGAAAGAGATGTATCTTTGCTCTGGAAACTGTTATTGAGTATGTTAAAGCTGTAATGAAATGCTCCTTCTAAAAAAAAGATTATGTGTATATTATTTTTGTCTCATCCTTTATATATCATAACAAACCTAGACAGAACTTCATCACTTGCTTAGGCTTTCTCATTTTCTCTGTTCTTTTTGGAAAATATCTCCATTCCCATATCCTTTTAACATCTCTTACATTCTCATTTTCTTTTTCTAAAAAAATAATTATGAGACATAATAGTATTAACAAATAAATTTTCCATCTGTTCTGGGACATCTTTTCCTGGGGATGCTAAGCAATGCTTATCCCCTTTCAAAGTTCTACTGTCAAGCCAATGTTTGATTAAAGTTTTACTGGGGAACCAATGAATTTATTGAGCTTACCTACCGAGATAACTTAGGGGTTGCTGAGGTGTACATATGACCTGAGGGTATGTACACTGGAAAGCCTTTACCCAGCATGGGTCATGCCTTCTCTTCCTAGCCTTCCCCACGATTGTATACTTTAGCCCTCCCCAAATCCAGGAGGCCATGTGTAATTAGGGTCAAATTACATACAGTTGGCTGGGAAGAGTGGCTGGATAATGCAGTGAGGGTCCAATGACCCTGCTTGGCCCTCCTTTAATGAATGAGCACAACCGTAAAGCAGCCCAATTGTGAATTTCTAAGAGTTCTCCACACTGTTTTCCATGGAGGTTGCAAGAATTTGCATTCCCACCAGTAGTGAATGAGCATTCCCCTTCTCCACATCCTCGCCAGCATTTGGTATCATTCGTTCTCTTGATCCTAGCCAGTCTGATTGGGGTAAGGTGATACCTTAGAGTGGTTTTAATTTGCATTTCCCTAATTACTAACAATGTTGAACACTTTTTGAGATGTTTCTTAGCCATCTTTATTTCTTCATTTGAGAACTCTCTGTTTAGATCTTTAGCCCTTCTTTCAATTGGGTCATTTGGTTTCTTGAGGCTTTGTTTTTTGAGTTCCTTATATATTTTGGATGTTAAACCCTGTCAGATGTGTCACTGGTGAAGATTTTTTTCCCATTCTCTGGGTTTTCTCTTCACTTTTTTGATTGTTTCTTTTAATGTAC
>NW_008347814.1:1666646-1675944 GCF_000622305.1 Nannospalax galili
TTTTTATGCCAGTACCATATTGTTTTTATGACTATAGCTCTGTAGTAGAGCTTAAAATCTGGTATAGTAATCCCCCCAGCATTGCTCTTAGTTCTCAAGGTTGTTTTTGGCTATCCGGGGTCTCTTGTGCTTTTCCATATGAATTTAAGGATTTTTTTCCTAATTCTGTGAAATATGTCATGGGGATTTTGATTGGGATTGCATTGAATCTATATATTGCTTTTGGTAGGATGGTCATTTTCACAATATTAAGTCTTCAAGTCCATGACCACTGGAGGTCCTTCCATCTCCTGGTATCTTCCTCAATCTCTTTCTTTAATGATTTAAAATTTTCACTGTAGAGATATTTTGTGTTTTTGGTCAGATTTATTACAATATATATTGCAGCTATTGTGAATGGGAGCATTTCCTTGTATTCTTTCTCCAATTGCTTGTTTTGGGTATATAGAAATGCTACTGGTTTTTGTAGATTGGTTTTATAACCTGCCACTAGACTGAAAGTGTTGATCAGTTCTAGGAGTTTTCTGGTGTAGCCTTTGGGATCTCTTAGGTTTATAGTATCATATCATCTGCAAAAACCGATAGCTTGACCTCTTCTTTTCCAATTAGTATTCCTTTAATTTCCTTCTCCTGTCTTATTGCTCTAGCAAGAGTTTTAAGCACTATGTTGAAAGGAGTGGAAATAGTGGACATCCTTGTCTGGTTCCTGATTTTAAAAGGAATACTTCCGTTTTTCTCCATTTAGAATGATGTTGGCTGTGGGTTTGTTTTATATAGATTTAATTATATTGATTTATGTTCCCTCCAGTCCAATTCCCTCTAGGACTTTGGACATAAATGCATGCTGAACTTTGTCAATAGCCTTTTCTGCATCTATTGAGATGACAGTGTTGTTTTTGTCTTTGAGTTCATTTATAGATTAATGATGTTTATTGACTTGAGTATATTGAATCATCCCTGCATCTCTGGAATAAAGCCTACTTGATCATGGTGAATGATCATTTTAATGTGTGTCTGTATGCAGTTTGTAAGTATTTTGTTGGGAATTTTTGCATCAATGTTCATTAAAGATGTGGATCTCTAGTTTTCTTTTTTGGTCGTGTCTTTACCCATTTTTGGTATTAGAGTGATGCTGGCTTCATAGAAGGAATTTGGGGGTTCTCCCTCTGTGTCTATCTTTTTGAATAATTTAAGTAGTATTGGTTGGAGGTCTTCTTTAAATGTCTGGTAGAATTCTGCTGTAAATCCATCTGGGCCTGGGCTTTTTTTAATTGGGGGGCTTTGTATTACTGTTTCAATTTCTTCATGTGTTATGGGTCTGTTAAACTGTTGATCTCTTCTTGGTTTAACTTTGGTGGTTCCCATGATTTTAGATATCCATCCATTTCTTTTTGATTTTCAAATTTGGTAGCATATAAGTTTTTAAAATATTCACTTATAATTGTCTGGATCTTTTGGGTGTTGTGATGTTTCCCCTTTCATCTCTGATTTTGTTGATTTGGATTTGGCCTTTCTTTTCGTTAACTGGGATAAGGGTCTGTCTATCTTGTTTAGCTTTTCAAAGAACTAGCTCTTAGACCCATTGATTCTTTGTATTATTTTATTTGTTTCTATTTCATTAATTTCTGCTCTGATTTTTGTTATTTCTTCTCTTTTTTTGGTTTTGGGTTTCATTCGTTCTTGCCTTTGACTTGCAGTGTTAGGTCATTTATTTGGGCTCTTTCTAATTTTTTAATGTAGGCACTTAGAGCTATAAACTTCCCTTTTAGGACTGCTTTTAAAGTGTCTCAGAGGTTGTATTTTGTTGATTGTCCTTTTCGTTAAATTCCAGGAATTCTTTTATTTCTTTCTAAATTTCTTCTTTGACCCAGTTGTTGTTTAGCAGTGTGTTATTCAATTGCCACGAGTTCATGTCGTGACTAGGGCTTTGTCCAGTTTTCATTTTGAGCTTTATTGCATTGTGGTCTGGTAGAATGCATGGGATTATTTCAATTTTTTTTGTATTTGTTGAAGTTTGTTTTATGGAACTTTTTGAGAAAGTTCCATGGGGTGCTGCATGGGAAGTGTATTCTTTGGTGCTTGGGTGGAGTATTCAAAAGATGTCTGTTAGGTCCATTTGATGTATCATATTATTTAATTCAGATGTCTCTCTGTTAAATCTCTGGCCTGTTGACCTGTCTAATGGAGATAGTGGGGTATTGAAGTCCCCTATTATTACTAAGTTGGGGTTAATCTGTGTCTTAACATCCTGTAGTGTTGTTTTTATGAATTTGGTGTACCAGAGTTTGGTGCAAATATGTTAAGGATTATAATATCTTCTTGGTTAACTGTTCTTTTGATCAGAATAAGTGATCCTCTTATCTCTTCTGATTAATTTTACTTTGAAGTCTATTTTTTTGAGATATTAGAATTGCAACTCCTGCTTGTTTCTTAGTGCCATTTGCTTGGAATATTCTTTTCCATCCTTTTACCTTAAGGTAGTGCCTGTCCTTGAAGGTGAGATGGGTTTTTGAACCCGGGTCCTCTGCAAGAGCAGTCATTGCTCTTAACCACTGAGCCATCTCTCCAGCCCTGGATTTTGTCTCTTAATCCATTCAACTATGCTGAGTCTCTTGACTGGGGATTTCAGTGCACTGATATTTAAAGTTATTATTGAAAGATGTGTAATGGTTGCCATTATTTTGATTCTTTGTCTAATTTTGTGTTTCCACAGTTATAGCTTCATTTAGTTTCTTTCTGTTGCCCCTGGGGTGTAGTTGTTCTTTCTCCATTCTTTGTATTGCTTCACGTACTCTTTGAAGAGTAGGTTTTGTGGACATGTATTCTCTTTTCATGTCATGGAAGGTTTTTCTTTCCCCTTCAACTATAATAGACATTTTTTGCTGGGTGAAGTATTCTGGGCTGACATCTGTTGTCATGTACAACTGGAAATAACTTGGTCCAGGCTCTTCTGGCTTTCATAATTTGCATTGATAAGTCAGCTGTAATTTTAATGGGTCTTCCTTTATATGGAACTTGTTTTTCTATAGCAGCTTTCAGTACCCTCTCTTTGTTCTGTGCACTTAATGTTTTACTATGATATGCTGTGGGAAATTTCTATTCTGGTCATGTCTAACTTGTGTTCTCTATCCTTCTTGAATCTCTATAAGTAAGGCTTTCCTTAAGTTAGGTTAGTTTTCTTCTATAATTCTGTTGACAACCTATTTGTTCAATGCCATTGGCCTTAGACTTTTCTCCTTCTGTATGCCTGTAATTGGTAGATTTGGACTTTTTGTATCTCTTGCGTATTCCATTCCTGTATTTTTTTAAGTTTTCTATAATCTTTGCTTGAGTGGTCCAGTTCTTCAACTTTATCCTCCAGTGTTGATATTCTGTTTTCTATTTCATTCATTCTATTGGTGAGGCTTCTCCTGGCATTTCAAATAGACTTACTGTGTTTTTCACTTCCTTCATTTCAGCCTGAGTTTTCTTCAATAATTCTGTTCTTTTGTGAATTCAGTCAGAAGTTTATTCCTATTCTCTTTTAGTTCTTTGTGTGGTTATAGTGTTCTTTAAATTTGTCCAATTCTTTGATCATGTTTATGACTGTTCTTTTACATTGTGTGTCCTGGTTTAACTTTAGACAGTTCTCATTGTAGAACACCTCAGAAGGACTGGTGGTGTTTGGTGGGGACATATTATTGTGGTTTTATGCTTCTGTTTGTATTATCTGGGTGCCTAGATCCTTTCTTTATTGGTTATGTAAAGCTGGTTGTTACAGTGTTCAGGTTCTCTCAGGTTTAATTTTGAGGGAGCTGATGGCTTCAGATCAGCTATTCAGGAGTACCCACAGTAGCCCAATTCAGGGTCCAGTCAGGTGCACTTAGGCTTCCTTCACCACTGTGGAGGCAGGATCTGGGCACTGTCAGGCAGTCCATCCTCTCAGGTTGTCTGTTAGGATCTCAGCCTTTCTCTACCAAAGCCAGATCTGCCCTGGGGCCTTGGGAGGGGCCTCAGTAAATCCCAGGTAGGGGGATGAGTATGGCATAATTAGGGGAAGCTCACCACCATGTGGAGGCATGATCTAGGGGCTCTCAGGCAGTCCCCTGTATTCTCAGGCCCTCTAACAGAGAGAGGCCAGAGGGAGGCCACTCAGCTCTCTCTGGTGGTCTGCTGAGATCAGAGCTACTACACCAATGGAGATTGGAATCTACCCTCTCAGGCTGTCTGCTAGGATCTCCATGATATTTTTTCTTAACATGAAAGGTCTTAGAATTCCCATGCTTAAATATGCCTCTGAGGTATCAGACTTCAAGGGACTTTTCTGTCCTGAGATTGCATTAAAACCTTAATGATTGTGTCTAATGTTTTATGGCATATATATATATATGTATATATTTATCTTTGATAGTTAAATAATTGCAGTTTACTTAAAATTGGTTTTGTCTCTTTATTTTTAGTCTTTGTTTTTATTATAGTCATTCTTATTTCATTTGTTCTCTTTTGAAATTCCTGCAATTCAAAATCTTGGGAGACATTTTAATTGGCTTAAAATTCAGATAATTTTTTTTTTGTCCCCAAACGATGACAATGACTAAGTTTTTGATATTTTAAGCTTTATTTTCTATATTAAACAGCCTCCTAATGTATTTGAAGGACATATATATGTCTTTATTTCCTTTGAATATATTAAAAATTTTAAGCTTTTAACCTATTTCACCAATTATGTGATGCAAGAGAAAAAATATTAGTCGATTTCAGAAATAGAAGCTTAAATACTTTAAAAAATTATTTATTTAGTAACCATATAATTAGAAGAAGCATTTCATGACAACAGCATTGACATATTCAATAACAATCTCCAGAGCTAAGATTCATCTGTTTCAAGCGTGGCTATAAATTTTTAGGTTTACAGTTGAATTAATACAGTTATACAATATTGTATTCAGTATAAACCCTTTAAGATATAAAATTAAATGAGGTTTTAACCTTTAAAAAAGATTTCCATTTCATTATTAAAATAGTTTCATACAGAAAAATTGATTTTTAATGCAATTGACACTAATGTTTCACATGCATTTCTAATCTCTATATATCTGATTATTACTAGTCCCGGTCAGTTACTTTCTGAGCTTCTTGGCATCTGATCATGGATATAAAGTCATCAGGTAGATTTCGATGGTTTTTCACATATACTAATTATTAAGGAGCAAATTTTTATGCTTTGAAGAATTATTTATTTTTTTTTAAATTTAATAACTAAATGATTAGAAGAAGCATTTCATTACAGCTTTAACATATTTAGCAACACACTCCAGAGCAAGGATACATCTCTTTCAAAAGTGGCTGCAAATTTTTAGCTTCACAGTTGAATTAATCAGTATAAACCCTCTAAGATATAAAATTGAGTGAGTTTTTACCCTTTAAAGAAGATCTCCATTTCGAGATATGCTGTTGCCTATATTTTTTAATATTATTATTATTTTTTAGAAGGAGCATATCAATACAGCTTTAACATGCCCAATAACAGTTTCCAGAGCAAAGACATAGCTCCTTCAAAAGAGGCTATAAAATTTCTAGTTTCGCTGCTGAATCAATACAGTTATACAATATTGAACTCAGTATAAGCCTTGTAAGACATAAAATTAAATGTGTTTTTAACTCTCAAAAGAGCTCTCCATTTTATTCTAAAATATGCTTCTTACAGAAAGGCTCATTGTTTTTGCTACTAACACTGAGATGTTGGCGATGCATCTCTAATCTGTATTTATCTGATTATTACTAGTCATAATCGTTTGCACTCTGATCCTTGGTGCCTGTGTATGTCTATAAAGTCACTGGGTAGATTTTAGTGGTACTGTTCATCACTTCTACTAATTAACATGATGTAAACTTTTATGCTTCCTCCTCAAATATAATACATTTTTAAAAATTTGTTGATTTTTTTTCTGTGTGTATATATCACACAGAACATCCCAAACCATCTTATACAACTATACACCCACTTCCAGATGGCACCGTCCCAGAGCCTCCCTCCCCAACTAGAGCCCTTATATTCTGTTATCTCTGCTACCGTCCACTGTGATATTGGCACCCCCAGCCATTCCCCACAACTTGTCCATCTGGTGAATCTAGTCAGCCTATCTAGAGGTCTTTGTTTTAGGAAGGTCAGATGTTCCTCATTTAGAAGCAATCAGTTTTCAATATTCCTTTAGATAAGATTGGGGTCTGCTGTTCATTTTCCCAGTTCTATGTTGGGTTACTATCTGGGAGTCCTTTGGGCCACCCTGGCCAACAACTCAAAAGAAGGTATCTCCTATTTGATATTATTGCTTGTTATGTAGCCTTTAGCTGTACATATGGACTTTTAAAAAAATTATATTGGCCCCTTTAATCTTTGGTTATACTTTCCTTTTGGTTGTTTAAGGCCATACAGTTGGCCTAGATAAACCAATTTATTTTTACTCTTAAGGCCATTTGAGGATCTGTTCCTCAGGGGTCACATGGCTTCGGAAGAGCCCTTGGCTCCTTTATTTACCAGTTCCACCAATGTGAAGATAAGTCAAAGGTCCTGCTCAACCATGGCTGGCTGCTCTTGGAAGCATGGAGGAGATGTTTCCTCTGTGTTGACCCTCCTCTTTGTAGACTGGAAACTGGTTCATGTCCATCTTGTGGGGTCTCCTCAGCCTCCTTGATCAAGAAGACAGGTGACCCACCACAATTACAGGACATTTTGGGAGATGCTCATAGTCCCCTGGAACTAGTAGACCTAGCAGGGCAAGGAGCAAAAACTGTCCTTCTGACCAGATTAGTATAAGCCTCAAAATATGTCTGTTAAACATCCAAGGTTAGTTCCATCAATCTGGTACTTTTAATTACTGTGTGCCATGTAGATAAATCTTTGGCAGAGACCAATTGTTCTCAGATAATCCTTGCCTAGACATATATTTCTTGATCTGGTATGTATAAAATGTTAGTAGGTTGTAGGACTAATATGGTTCCCTCTGGTTTTTAAAACTAGGCATTATTTATTTATCTTTTGCATTGTCTCACCCTCCACCATAGTTTTCCCACATAAGGTGCCCCGAGTTCCTCCCTTTATACCTTAACAGTACCCTTCTCCTATGGTCCTACCTCTCTTGAACACCTTCTTTCCCCTTATCCCCTAGTTTCCTTTTATATCCTTCCCTCTCCCCTCCCTTAAACTAACACAATTTTTGTCCATACCTCCCTTATTAAGGCCTGTTTCCTACTGTTCTTCTCTTTCTGGTTCTTTATTTTCCTTTACCTCCCTGTTTCCTTTCCATTATCCTGATTCCTGTAGTTATGTCTGATTGCATACTTATTTATCAGAGTCTGGTTCTAAGATCCACATATGAAGGAGAATATATGTCGATTTTTTTTTCTGATTCTGGGTTACTTCACTTAGTATTTGTTACTTCATTTCATCTTTCTTTACCGCTGAGTAAAGCGCCATCATATAAATTTTCATTATCTGCTCATCAACTGAGGGACACTTAGGTTGCTTCTGTCTCTTAGCTATTGTGAAAAGAGCAGCAACAAACATGGATGTACAATGTCTCTGCAGTAGCATGTGTTCTTTGGGTACATGCCAAGGAGTGGTGTAACTGGGTCAAATGGTAGGTTCATTTGCAGTTTTTTAAGAGTTTTCCACACTGCCTTCCATAGGGGTTGAACAAGTTTGCAGCCCCACCAGCAGTGGATGAGTGTTCCCTTTCCCCACATCCTCTCCAACATTTGGTATCATTTGTTCTCTTGATCTTAGCCAGTCTGACTTGGGTAAGATGAAATCTTAACGTGGTTTTAATTTGTATATCCCTAATTATTAGTGATGTTGAACATCATTTAAGATGCTTCATAGCCATCTTTACTTCTTTTGAGAACTCTCTGTTCAGCTCCTTAGCCCATCTTTTAATTGGGTTACTTGTCTTGATTCTCTGTTTTTTGAGTTTGTTATATATTCTGGATATTAAACCTCTGTCAGATGTGTTGTTGGTGAATATTTTTCCCATTCTGTGAATTTTCTCTTCACTTCCCTGGTTGCCTCCTTTGATATACAGAAGCTTTTTAGTTTAATGAGGTCCCATTTGTTGATTCTTGACCTTGTTTCCTGAGCAGTTGATGTCCGGTTTAGAAAATCATTTCCTTCGCCTATATTTTTAGGTTTTTGCCTATGTTTTGTTTCTAACAGTTTCAGAGTTTCAGGCTTTAAATTGAGATCTTTGATCCATTTGGAATTGACCTTTGTGCAAAGTGAAAGATAGGAGTTTAGTTTCCTTCTTCTACAGGTGGAGATCCAGTTTTGTCAGCACCATTTGCTGAACATGCCGTCTTTCCTTCAGTGAATGTTCTTGGCTCCTTTGTCAGATATCAAGTGGCTGAAATTGTATGTACTCATATTGGGTCTTCAGTTTTTTTCATTGTTCTATGGGTCGATTTTTGTGCCAGTACCATGTTATTTTTAGGACTGTAGCTCTGTAATACGGCTTAAAATCTGGTATAATAACCCCTCCAGTATTGTTCTTAGTGCTCAGAGTTGCTTTGGCTATCCAGTATCTTTTGTGCTTCCTTATGAATTTTAGGATTTTTTTTCCAATTCTTTGAAAAATGTCATGGTGATTTTGATTGCCATTGCATTGAAACTATAAATGGCTTTTCCTAGGATGGTCATTTTCACAATATTAATTTTTCCAATCCATGAGCATGGGAAGTCCTTCCATCTTCTGATGTCTTCCTCAATCTTTAAAGATTTAAAATCTTCATTGTAGAGGTCTTCAATGTGTTTATTCAGGTTTATTCTGAAATATTTTATTTTTTGCAGCTATTGTGAAGGGGAGTGTTTCCATGTGCTCTTTCTCTGATTGCTTGTTATTGTTATATAGAAGGGCTTCAGACTTTGTAGGTTAATTTTGTAACCTGACACTTTAATGAATGTGTTAATAATTCCTAGGAGTTTTCTGGTGGAATTTTTGGCATCTTTAGATATAATATCATATCATCTGCAAAAAGGAATAATTTGATCTTTTCTTTTCCAATTATTACTCTGTTAATTTCCTGCTATTGTCTTATTGCTCTTTCAGGAGTTTCAAGCACTATGTTAAAGAGAAGTGGAGATAGTGGACAGCCTTGTCTGGTTCCTGATTTCAATGGGAATGCTTCCAGTTTTTCTCCATTTAGAATGATGTTGGCTGTGGGTTTGTTATATATGGCTTTACTTATGTTGAGGTATGTTCCCTCCAGTCCAATTCTCTCTAGGACTTTGAACATAAATGCATGTTGAATTTTGTCAAAGGCCTTC
>NW_008347814.1:1676051-1676708 GCF_000622305.1 Nannospalax galili
TAAAGCTGACTTGATCATGGTGGATGATCTTTTTGATGTGTGTCTGTATGTGGTTTGCAAGTATCTTGGTGAGAATTTTTGCATCTATGTTCATTAAGGATATGGGTCTACAATTTTCGTTTTTGGTTCTATCTTTACCTGGCTTTGGTATTCGAGTGATGCTGGCTTCATAGAGGGAATTTGGAAGTTCTCCCTCTATTTCTAAGTTTTTGAATAAATTAAGCAGTATTGGATTTAGATCGTCTTTAAATGTCTGATAGAATTCTGCTGTAAATCTATCTTGTCCTGGGCTTTTTTTTCATTGGGTAGTTTTGTATTACTGTTTCAATTTCTTTTTGTGATATGGGTCTTTTTAAGATGTTAATCTCTTCTTTACTTAGTTTTGGTAGTTCCCAGGCTTTTTAGGTTTTCATATTTAGTAGCATATAAATTTTTAAAGAATTCCCTTATAATGTCCTGTATCTTTCTGGTGTCTGTTGTGATGTTTCCCCTTTCATCTCTGATTTTGTTGATTTGGAGGTGCTCTTTCTTTCTTTTGGTTAACTGGGCTAGCGGTCTGTCAATCTTGTTTATCTTTTCAAAGAAGACTTTTAGAAGTTGACAATCACGTGGTCTTACCAGTAGAACTACCAATTCGAATACTAATCTCTTCTTTTG
>NW_008347814.1:1676740-1678651 GCF_000622305.1 Nannospalax galili
CTTTCATTTAGTTAGGAATACTTTCTTTCTTTCTTAACTTCTCTTTTGACCCACTCATCATTCGGGAGTGTGTTGCTTAATCTCCATGTGTTCATGTGGTGACTAGGGCTTCTTTTGGTGTTGATCGTAAGCTTTATTGAATTGTGGTCTGATAGAATGCATGGAATTATTTCAATCTTTTTGTATTTGTTGAGGTTTGTTTTATGCCCCAGTATATGATCGATTTTGGAGAAGGTTCCATGGGGTCCTGAGTAGAAAATATGTCCTTTTGTGCTTGGTGGAATACTTGGTAGATGTCTGTTTAGTCCATTTGATATATGGTATTGTTTAATTCAGATGTCTCTCTGTTAATTCTCTGACCTGCTGCCCTATCTAATGGAGATGGTGGGATTTTGGTGAAGGTTCCATGGGGTGCTGGGTAGAAAGTATGTCCTTTGGTGCTTGGGTGAAATACTCGGTAGGTGTCTGTTAAATCCATTTGACATATAGCATTGTTTAATTCAGATGTCTCTCTGTTAAGAGCTTCTTGATTTATTGCTCCTTTGATCAGAATGAAGTGGCCCTCTTTAACTCTTTAGTTATCATTTAAAGTCTACTTTATCAGATATTAGAATTACAATGCTTGCTTTTTTCTTAGTACCATTTATTTGGTATATATTTTCCATCCTTTCACCTTAAGATAGTGCCTGTCCTTGAAAGTGAGATGAGTTTCTTTAGACAACAAAAAGACTGATTTTGTTTCTTAATCCATTCACCTAGTTTGTGTCTTTTGACTGGGGTCTTCAGTCTGTTGATATTTAAAGTTATTAATGAAAGATGAGTATTGAATCCTGTCATTTTTATTTCTGTTTACATTGTTGATATAGGTGTACTTTTTTACGGTTATATTTTCATTGAATTTCTTTCCATAACCCCTTGGGTATAGTCATTCCTTTCTTCAGCTCTTCGTATTGCTTCCAGAACTCTCTGAAGGGCTGGTTTTGTGGACATGAATTCCTTCAGACTATTTATGTCATGGAAGATTTTTCTTTCCCCTTTGCGTATAATAGACATTTTGGCTGGGTATAGTAATCTGGGTTGGCATCTGTGGTCATTTAAAACTGGGAATACTTTGGTCCAGGCTCTTCTGGCTTTCATAGTTTGCACTGAAAAGTCAGCTGTAATCCTAATGGGTTTTCCTCTATAAGTGACTTGTTGTTTCTCTTTTGCATCTTTCAGTATTGTCTCTTTGTTCTGTGTGCTTAGTGTTTTTACTACGATGTGCTGTGGAGAGTTTCTTTTCTGGTCCTGTCTGTTTAGTGTTCTATATGCTCATGAGATTTTCTTCTACAATTATGTTGAAGATCTGGTCCATGCCATTATCTTGGGATTCTTCTCCTTCCTGTATGCCTATGATTCATAAGTTTGGTCTTTTTATGGTGTCACACAATCCCTTCATATTCCATTCCTGTGCTTTCTTAAATTTTTCATACTCTTTGCTTGAGTGGTCTAGTTCGTTCACTTCATCTTCCAGTCTTGATGTTCTGTTTTCCATTTCATTCATCCTACTGGTGAGGCTTTCTCCTGTCGTTTCTAATTGGCTTACTGAGTGTTTCACTTCCTCCTTCATTTCAGCCTGAGTATTCTTCAATATTTCTAACTCTTCTGAATTCATTCGGAAGTTTTTCCCTATCTTCCTTCAGTTCTTTTTTTGTGTGTTCTTTAAATTCACTGAATTCTTTTATCATGTTTATAATTGTTCTCTTGAATTCCATGTCCCATGTTATCTCTAAGGGGTTCTCATTGTACTCCTCTACAGGACTGTTGGTACTTAGTGAGGGTATATTATTTTGGTTTTTCATGTTACTACTTTTTCTCTGTGACTTTCACATGTGAATTTCTTTTGTAGTTTCTGATTGTTGTGTAAGACTC
>NW_008347814.1:1678950-1735397 GCF_000622305.1 Nannospalax galili
CGGATTGTACTGCCCTGGGAGCAGGGCCCAGGAAAGATGCTGGTCTCAGGCACATGGTGGCCATGCCACCCAGAGATGCAAAGGGAGGTGGGGACAGGAAGAGGCCCCAAGGGCTCCTGGGGACTGCAGGGAGGAACTGGGTTGGTCTGGATGCAAAAGATCAAGAAACTGAGAGGTCAGCCCTGTTGTCCAAGAAAGAGGCTGGTGAGTTGTGCTGCCCAGGGAAGCAGAGGGAGGTGAGGGTGGGACCAGGCCCAGAGGGCTCCTGGGGCCTTCGAGAAAGAACTGTGTTGGTCCGGATGCAAAGGATCAGGTGACTGGGGTGCCAAGATCAGGAATGGGACAGGACCCAGGCTAGGAGTAGTGCCTGGCAAGGAAGATGGGAGGGTGAATGAGGCTAGAGGAGTCAAGGCAGGGAGGGTGCAATGGACTTACCTGGAGCGTGGCCCATTGGGTCTTGCAGGTCCAGGGAAGCAGAGGCAGAAGCTTAAACACTTTTAACTTTACATCAGTCCATTCCTACTTAATCTTTGTCTGAAAGATATCTGAAATTTCTTGACTGTTTTCCACCTACCATTTCCTCTGTAGGTGTCATTTTTATTATTCCCTTCCCTTTAATGATCAGATTCATGACAAGTGTTGAGTTTGCTCCAGCTCACTGGCTTTTGGGGGTCACTCTCCTTTACAATGTGACCTTCCCATTTCCCATTTGGTTGTTCTCTGTTAGAAAACACCTTTGAGGCTGTGATTGGCAGAATGGATTTCTGAGCTCTTAAATGTCCGCAGTGAATTTCTATTGCCTTGAACTGTGACAATATAGTTACTGGGTGACATAATTTTAGACTTGAAAGCTGTAACTGTGAATCTGTTTTCTTTGGCATTTAAAGTGGAGGATACCAAGGCTGGTTGTCTTTTTCTTCCCTGTCCCTTTCCTCTGTGCTGTCTTCCTTCTCTTTTCTCCCTCCCCCTCCTTTCCCCTTTCCCCTTCCATTTCTTTTTTCTCTTTCCTTCCCTTCTTCCCCTTTTCTGGTTTTGCATGCATACTTCTGTTTTTTAAATTCCAGCCCTTAAAATTTTTATGCCCCCCCCATTTCTTAGATGGGGGTCAGGCCAGGCTAGCCTTGAACTCTTGATACTCTTACCCTACGTCCCAAATGCTGGAATTACAGGCTTGTGCTAACAATAGCCTGTTTAGAATGTTTTTGAACTGTTTGTGGTGTTAAGTTCTTCAAACTGACTTTTGCCTAAAATGTGGTCTGATGGGCTCCATCGAATTCACTTGTATTTGGTGCCCTTTCATAAAAGAATTGGTTTTTCCTTGCAACCTACCTTATTTAATGATCTATGAACCAAAAAGACATGTATCACTTGTGGTAAGGGAGGATGTTTGAGAGTAACTCTTGCCTTCCTTTTCCTCTGCTGTGAGGACTGGATTTCCCAAGTAAATGCTGCTTCATCGTGAATTTATGGAGTAAGCAAGAAATAAACCTTTCCTCCCACAGGTCATTTTGGTTTTGTGTCATTTATTACCACAGCATACACAGCCAAGCTGATTCTGAGTAACAGATATGAGAATCTTCAACCA
Source organism: Nannospalax galili (assembly GCF_000622305.1). Classification (NCBI taxonomy): domain Eukaryota; kingdom Metazoa; phylum Chordata; class Mammalia; order Rodentia; family Spalacidae; genus Nannospalax; species Nannospalax galili. The sequence goes on from NW_008347814.1 coordinate 1,680,536, forward strand.
GATAAACACAGGTCTTCACTTTGCCAGGGCAAGCATTCTGTAGTCTTTCTGTCTCAAGTTTAAAGATTACTGAGGACTTTCCTCTTCAAACATTTGCTTTTGTCGGATATACCAGTCAATAGCTGTCATATTAAAACTGAGAATTAAAAAGTCTATTAATTTGCCTAAATAGTAAACCCGTTATATAAACACAAATTACACATTTCATGAAAGCTAGCCATGTGTTCCAAAGTAAAAAATTGACGGAGAAGAGTGACATTGTTGTATATTTCTGCAAATCTCTTTAACAGGGACTCAATCGACAGCAGCCAAATTCTGCGTGCCCTTCCATCTACCTTGCTACATTGTGCTGTTTTGATTGAAGTTCAAGAGGCAAATTCGAGGTCACACAGCTATGCAGTTAGCTGAGAGCAGGGCATCTAGAAAGGCTTTCTGGATGATGATGGGGTGGTTTTCTGTGATATTATATTAAAACTTGGCAAATGGTTGTTTCTTGAAGGTGAGGTGCACTGTGGCCTGTGAAACACCATATTAATGATCTATGTGTAGCCTGAGCCATCAATCTTTCTTTTTTTACAAAAAGATTTATTATTTTAAATTATGTGTATATGTGTGTCCCTGTGTGAGTATGTGCATGTGAATACAGGTGCCCATGGAGGCCAGACTGGAATTGAAGATGGTGGTGAGCTGCCTAATGTGGGTGCTGGGAACGAGGCTAGGGTCTTCTGTAAAAGCAGTAGGTTTTCTTAACTGCTGAGCAGTTGCTCCAGTGCCCATCAATGTTGTACCTTTGTAAAGTCATGTTTTAGTCATTTTATTTACTGGGTGTTGTAGATCTAACACATGTTGACACATTTCCTAATTCTATACTTTATAATATCACATTAGTTAATAGTGTCACTATTTTACTAGAAAAACTTTATGTAGTACAGAGCAATCAGATTTATGGCAGAAATCTGACACACGTGTTCCAAAAACTTTCTTCTTAAAAGACCAAATCTTATAATTGGTAATAAGTATTGCTGTTTGTCTTTGAAGAAACAGATTCCCTTCACTCACCTTTTTTCAATATATATTTTTATGCATTTCATATAATATATCTTAGTCATATATAGACATGCTCCCCTATCTGCACCCTCCCCATACCCACCCATGGTATTTCATGCAGTCTTTCATATATGTTAAGGCCTCTTGAGTTAAATTTGTGCACCCATATGACCCTTGGGGTGAGTTCATCCACTGGAGCCTGTTCAGCCTATCTCATGGCACTCTCTTAAAGAAGATCAACTCTCCCTCACCTCACCCAGCAGTGATATTCTGCCAATAGTTCCTCAGCTAAGGCTGGGGCCTCCTGCCCGTTTCCACAATTCATTTTGTTCATTTTTAAGAAAAATGTCTGCCATGTGCTCACATCTGAAAGCCCAGAATTTGTCAGTTTACTTATACAGGAAAAACACAGTTTCATGAAAAAAGAGTCTAATCTCAGGGACAACTCTCTTGGAGCAACCACTGTACTGTGGTGTGTGGTACAGGATTTCATGCCTGTCTATTGGGCTAGAACAAATGACCCAAAATTTGTTGGTTTAACCAAACATTAAACATTCCTTAATACAGTTCCTGTGGGGTGAGAGTTCAGGCTTAGCTGACCTGGATAGCTGTCTTAGGATGTGTCATGAAGCTTTATTGAAGATGTGACTGAGGCCGCAGTCACCCTGGGTGTGACTGGGGTGGGAAGATCCAAATGTCTTTGAGGACTCAATCACTTGCATAGAAGTCAGTGTGGGCCAATGATGGCAGACTTCATCTCCACTTTAGGGGAGAAACTCCACGTGTCTTTATGACAGTGACTACTGATGTCCCAGAGGGTGTGATTTGAGAACGAGAGATAAGAGGCATAATGTCTTCATGACTTAGCCTTGGAAACTACACACCTATTTCTGCTATACCTTGTTGGTTATATAAGTTATCCATACTTAATGTAGGAAAAGACTGAGCAAGAGTGAGAATACTGAGGGATGGAGGGATGACTCAGGGGTTAGGAGTGGCTTGCTACTCTTGCAGAGGACCTGAGTTCAGTTTCCAGCATTCACATCGGGTGGCTTACAGCCACCTGTAACTCCAGCTCCAGGTGATCTGACACCCTCTTCTGGCCTCTGAGATCACCTTCACTCGCGTGCATTCTCTCTCAACACTACTGCCACACACACAAATTTAAAAAATAATCAATTTTGAAAAATTTCTCCTTAAAGAACCTAAAAGATTATTATGGTTTATTTAGATAATTAAAAAATGTAAGACAATTATAGCATTTTTTTATAATTTGGAAAAATTTTGTGGGTATGTAAACATTTGTGTGCATGCATACTGATGTGGGCCAGAGGTCAACACTGGGTGTCTTCCTCAATAATTTCTTCATCCTATGTTTTGAGGTAAGATTTCTCACTGAACATGGAGCTCACTGATTGGCTGGACTGGCTGGCCAGCAAGCCCAGGGATCCTCCTGTCTCTGCTTTCTCAAATCCTGGGATTCCAGGCAGGTGCTCTTGCACCTGACTTTTTACATGAGTGCTCGGGATCTGAACTTGGGTCCTCATATTTGCATAGTAAGCATTTCACCTACTAAGTCATCTCCTGAGGCAAACCCTTAGTTGCATAGGTTTGTAGGTAAGTGGGATAACTTGATACATATATACAGAGTATAATGATCAAATTAGGGCAATTTCCACTTCCATGGCATTAAACATTGTGTTTGAGAATTACAGCATATTTAAAAATAGGTGGGAGCTTAGGACCTGCAGCAATCATAAAGTGTTCTAACACTCAAAGGATTTCATTGTTATTATTTCTTTTTATTATTTTCAGTGTTTAAAACTGTTGTAATTGTTCTACCTGTATAATGTTGGGCTGACTTTCAATAGAAGTCTCACTTAAGGTATAACCCTTACCCAGACTGTTGTTTTATGGTTTCCACTGAGGACAATAAGGTTTCCTAATGGTTGGTACAAGGCTTGAAGAAAAACATTTGCTTTCTTTTCTACTCCTTTGATTTCTTTGCAATGAACAAGCTTTAGTATATGGCTTACACAATAGACTAACTCATTTAAAGCTTTACTGAGAAATGATCCAGATAGCACTGCACAATACAGGGTTTGCAGTAGAGATGAACTGCAAGCCATCACCACCACTCATTTAGAACATTTGCATTAAGCAAAAGGAATTCAGATCCCTTAGAACCTAGCTTACTCTACACAGCCCCAGTCAGACTCTAGTACACTTTCAGTCTTTGCTGATTTGCCCATTTTGACAGCCTACCCTTGTGCCATGAAATCTCGAGATTTGCTTATTCTGAGCATTTCATAGAAACACAACCATGGACCCTGTTGCTTTTTGTGTCTGGCTTCTTTGAAACATTAGCATAAGGTTTCCAGGTTCATCCATGTTACACATGGATCCTTACTTTTTTCAGCTGAATATTATTCCATTGCAGAAATGCTGTCCATTTTGCTTATCAACTTGGAAGATGATGGAGGTGATGGGTTCTTCCTTCCTTTTGGCTCTTAGAAATAACACTACTTGGGCATGGTGGCACTTGTCTTTAATCCCATCATGCGGGAGACAGAAGCAGGTGGCACTCCATGAGATCAAGTCCAATCTGGTTTACTTAGCAAGTTCATGTCAGCTGGGAGCTACAGGAAGACCCTGTCTCAAAAACAAAAACAACAGAAAACACTGGGTGTAGCAGCACATATCTTCAATTTTAGCACTTGAAAGGCAGAGGCAGGCAGATCTCTGTAAGATCAAGACCAGCTTGGACTACATAGTGAGCTCCAGGCTGGCTGGGGCTAGGAACACCCTGTCAAAACAAAAATAAAAACAACCCTCTAAAACAAAAAACAAGAACAAAAGGAATAACACTGCTATGAATACTTATGTGTAAGTTTCTGGTGGGACACATGTTTTTTTCTCTTAGATATTGCTATTATCTGAATGTTTTTGTTCCCCTCAAAAGTTGTATACTGAAATCCAGTCATCAATGATGGTATTAAGAGATGAGGCCTTTGGAAAGTGGCTAGGTTTATTAGCATGGAGCCCTTGTGACCAGTTTCTCAATAGAGGTCCAAGATAGACTCTCGTCCCTCTACCACAAGAGATTATAATGGAAAGACAGCTGCCTTTGAACAAAAAACCGGACTCTTACTGGAGACCAGATTTGCTAGTCCCTCTACCCATGAGGATACAATGCAGACAGTCTTTGAACAAGGAAATGGAGTCTTACCAGAGACCAGATTTGTTGGCACCCTCATCTTGGGTGTTTTGCTATACTGATCTGTGAGAAAATAAATTTCTGTTCATTGGACACTATCCTGCTAATTTTATTTTGTTACGAATGGACAAGACAGGGATCTGAAGAGTGGAACTACTGGTCAAATACTAACTCTATATTTGGCATGTTGAAAAAACAAATCAAGTGGTTTCTCAAGTGGCTGCTCTATTTTACAGCACTCCTTGGGGGCTCCAATTTCTCTCTGTTCCCCCCAACAACTCTTAACGCCCGTCTCTGATTCTGCCATTTGAGTGGGTGTGTGGTGAATGGCTTCATTGTGCTTATGATTTGCATTTCCCTGGTGACTAATCATACAGAGTGTTTTTTTATGTGCAAGAAATATCTTTTCAATTCCCAAGTCATTTACTCCTTTAACAAATTTGGCTTATTGTCTATAAGTCAGTTGTCAGATACAAATCTTTTAACCAAAATTTGTAAACGTGCTATCTCAGTTTGTGGGTCACTTCATCACTTTCTTGATGATATACTCTGAAGACTAAAAATTTTTAATTCTGTGTAAAGCACATTATCAATTTTTCTCTTTTTTGTTTTGTGCTTTGGTATCATATTTTGGAAATCACTTCCACACTCTTAAGTTTATCATTTTAGTTCTTAAATTTAGGTCTGTGACTCATTTTGTATTAATTTTTGTATGTGGTGTGAGGTAGGGATCATTTTTACTCATTTGCATCTGGATGCCCAGTTGTCTTAACCCCATATGTTGGAAAGACAATCTTTCCATTGAATTGTGTTCACAGCTTCGTGGAAAAAAATCAGTTAACCATCAAATACTTATTTCTGGATTCTCAACTACATTTCATCGTTGTGCATGTTTATCTCTGCCAGCATCACACTGCCTTGATTACTGTAGCTCTGTGGTAAGTACTGACATCAGGACCTGTTCTCTAACTGTTCTTTCTCAAGACTCTTTTGACTGTCTGGGCCCTCTGTATCTCCATATAGATTTCAGGATTATTTTTTGAAGTCATGCAAATGAAAGCATCTAGGACTTAGATATTGGTTTATTCTTTAAACTGCTGCACAACTACATTTTTTGAGTCCATTAAAAACATTTATTATCATTACTAGTGTGTATGTGTGTGTGTATGTGTGTGTATGTATGTGTGTGTGTGTGCATATGCACATGCCAAGATGTATGTGTGAAGATCAGAGGACAACTTGTAAGAGTTGGTTCTCTGTTTCCACCACGTGGGTTCCTGGGATGCAACTCAGGTTGTCAGGCTTGGCTGCAAGTGCCTTTACCCATTAAGCCATCTTACCAGCCAAGAATCTTTTAATTCTAATACATATAGTTTCAAAATAATTTGCTGCTGTGACAGGTTGAATCATCATAATATAGTATGTTAATTATGTTTTTGAAGAAATTTTTAGTGTGTGGAAGTTCTCTATGCATGAACGTTTGCTGTTCTTGTACTTACGCCATGCTTATATTTCCTCCATATTTTTGATGATTTATACTTATCTTTTAGTGTTAACTTTGCAATTCTAATTTTTAATTTTCATTTTAGTGAGCAATATTGAAATCAGTGTATTTCCTCTTTCTTTCTCTCCTTCACTTCATTAATTGGGTTATGCTATTTTTCTTAGTGTTTACATCTATAACTTTGTATATACTTATCACCCCTTACAATTTGTCTCTATTTTCTGTAATAGCTTGTAAATGGTGAGAAATTTAGCCTATCATGTATCCTCCCTAACTTTTTCTTCCCTCCCAATCTTATACTTCAATAATTTTTATGTTGTTGGAGTATGTATCATTTCCATTTGTTCACATATAATTTATTCTTTTATTTTGTCAGCTGTAATAAATAGTTGAATGAATGAAGTATTGAGTGTCATGCATTTATTTCAATGTTGTTTCTCCATTTGTCACCTGTGAAGCTCCTCTTCTAATAGTCTTCATAGGAAATATCTTATGGGAAATATATCTACTTTTTAAAATGATAAATGGTAAATAAAAATTATTTAAAATTATGTTTTATGTGTTTGTGTGTATGTGCATATGTGTGTAGGTGCCCACAGAGGCCAGAGGTGTCAGAGTCCCTGAAGCTGGAGTTATAGGTGGTTGTGAGCCACCCCTGGTATAGGTGCTGGGAACTGAACTCGAGTCCTCTGCAAAAGCAGTACATGATTTCAAGGGCTGAGCCATCTGGCAGTCCTCTGATTTATGTTTGTTTAATAATTATGTAACTACAGAGTACATATGGAGGTAAGTAACCTGCATATCAGTTGACTTCTCGTGATAGTCGTAACTGTCAACTTGATGCAATTTCACCTGGGAAAATTCTCAGTGAAGGACTGTACACTTAGGTTGGCCTGTGAGCCTGTCTGTGGAAGACTGTTTTGATTATAGTATTTAAGTTGAGAAGACCCACTCATAGGCAGTACCCAGGGTTTGGGTCCTGGGATATATGACAAAAAGAGAAGGCAAGATAAGCATAAGCCTGCCTGCATCCATCTCTCTCTGATCTTTGCTGTGGATGTGACTGTTCCTGCCACCTTGACCTCCTGCTCTGCTGCAATCCTGAGTTAAAACAAAAGCTTTCTCTACTTAGTTGCTCTCATCAGGGTATTTTATTACAGTAACAGGTAACGAAACTAAGACACCATTCCTGAGTTACTTGTGGGAGTCATCAATTACCTTGGAATAAATGAACAAACAAATAAGTAAAGGGCTATCACCTACCAGCATCCTGCTATGTAGAGCTGCATGCACCGGAAAAGTGCTTCACTGCAAGTCAGCCTGAGATTTTGGAATATGACCTTAAAACAAGTAACCTTTTTCTCTTTCACACTTCCTAAGGTATATATTTCCTAACTGGTTGAGATCAAGAATTCTTGCTGGATCTCTGTTTTGGTTGCCTCGGGGGAGGACCACTGCCTTTCATACATGTTCTTAGATCACTTAAATTTCAGGTGTGTCATACACTTCAGTTTGTATATTTAACCTTTCCCAGTATTTTCTTTGAATTGATTGAAAATCAGTTTGGTACCACAATACAAATTCAGACATATGCAAAATTTATTGGAGTTACATAGGTTGATCCTGGGAACACTGGTCAGCCAGGGAACACTGACATAAAGATGGTTGTAGAGAGCATCTGAACAGAGAGGATAGCCATGGGGACCAAGTTCAACTGTGATCTTTTCAGAGCTTGGCCTGATGGTTCCCAATACATATGGAAGACAAGGTAGGCAGCTCCCAGTAGTGTCTGTTGAGTTAATGACTGAATGTTGCCAGAGAGTAGATGGAGTTGCTTGGTGACTTTCAGCCACCAGACACACAAGGTACCCATGTTAAAATAGGGAGGCAGGGGCTGGAGAGATGTCTCAGTGGTTAAGAGCACTGACTGCTCTTGCAGAGGACACAGGTTCGATTTCCAGCACCTACATGGAGGCTATGAACCGTCCTTAACTTTGGATTCCAGGGGAATCCAAAGCCCTCTTCTGACCTCCGTGGCATTGCATGACATGGGTGCACTCACATACATGCAGGAAATACACTCATACACATAAAATAAAAATAATAAATAAAATATTAAGAAAATAGAGTTGCAAATCTCCATTTCTGAAAATTCAGTGTCAAAAGAAAATTCCCACTCACGCTTCCATGGAATCTTAAGGGTGACCCGATAAAATTCTAGACTTCAATTTGAAAGCAAAGTGCGCAGCTTGGAAAACTGGCTCTCAAAGTGGAGAAGGAACTTGCACAGGTTCTCCCAGCCCTTATGAAAGAACCTGTTCCTTACTCTGCAAGCTTACTCTAAACAAAATATGGTTCCCACCTGCACCTTGCTTTCTTCTTCTTGGATAAATCCCTTGTTTGCTTTTTGGATATAAACATTTCAAAACAGGCTTTAAAAACAGAACTTTTGAAATTAGCCTTTATATAAAAGATGAATACATTTTCTTAAGTCTCTAACTTGGCCTCTTCTACAACCCAGGTTTACCCACCTGTGATAAAAGAGAAAGGTGTGCTAGGTTTCCAATTTATCCCTGTGGAAACATCCCTCCCTAGAGGATGGAGGGAGGCTCAAAGTTAGAATATATAGGGAGTAAATGAAACTATAAAGACTCAAGAGACTCTTGAAACCTACAAGATTCAGAAGGCTCCCTACCAAAGGTTTTATAAGCAATAGCAATTGCTGGGAAGAGTCTCTTTGATTGGTTGAGCTGCCTGCAAATTGTGCCCAGAATTCCAGCAATGCAGTTTCTTTAACTCAACACTCATGCTGAAGAGGACTTTCCAGTGATATAGCTTTGAGTCAGCCATGTCCCTGTAAGTAACCCCAGTAAGCTCATTCGTTTACTAAGCTTGACTTGGGTGGAATCCTTTCTTGATCTGTCATTGGTGATATATCTGAGGTGAGTAGACATTTATTCATGTTTCTCCAGGAAAAGTCACACAATACATTGAACTCACCATTCATGAGCATTCCATCCCTTCTGCATTTAAAATGCCAAATCTAAAATAACCCCAGAAGTCTTCACTGAGAACAAGTTTATGGAATTCACGTATTCAAAGGTAAGTACCAGTGTGAAACCTACAGAGCCTTCTTCCTCTGGCCAGTGGAAAGTCACATGTATTCAGACTAACACCTTCTGCTCTTCTGCCTCTTTTAACAGGGGCCTTTTGCCATTAAGTATTCGTAACTTCCTATTTAATCGCGTCAGCTGAGCTATTTATTGTCCTGCCATTCATTGTCTTTATTAGCAGCAAAGTGGATGTATTTACTTACACTGAGACAGGAAATGAACTCAAGTTTTCTGGCAGAGTGGGTCTCATTGCAGCTCACTCACTGTGATTAGCTGTGAAGACTCAACACTTGTCTGCGCGCTGACTTGCCTCCCTCTCATGGGTCATTTCTGGCAAATGAACAGATAGAACTAAATGATTATTAAAATAAGAAGAAGCTCAAGTTGTGATGCTTATAGCAGAACTTTTTTTAAAATCAGTTCTTTTAAAAATATATTTTATTTATTATTTTTTACTTTATGTGTATAAGTGTATTGCCTGCATGTAGGTGAGTGCACCCATGTTGTTCAATGAGGCTTCGGATTCCCCTGGAACTGGAGTTAAGGATGGTTTGTAGCAGCCATGTGGGTGCTGGGAATTGAACTTGGGTCCTCTGCAAGAGCAGTCAGTGCTCTTAACCGCTGAGCCATCTCTCCATCCTCTAGCTTAACTTTTGTTTTTAAGGAAAAGCAAATGTATTTAGATGATGGACACTGAGATGAATTGCAACAGCCAGGAACTGTAGTGCATAAAAAACTTTACCAGCAGCATTTATGATGAGGAGCAATTAATAATTCTAATAACGAAGTAGCATGACTCTTTTATGGACCACAGATTAATAAAAGCAATGAACCATTCAAATTGCTATTTTAAAATGCAACATAATACTGGTTTGGAAATAATGCCAAATACACTTTAAAAGCCATGCTTATTCCTTATGTAAATTTTCTAATTTTAAAACTCCCTTTTGTATCTTACATGGAATCCTCTGTGGGAAGGATTCAACTACTATAATTGAAATAAACAAATATTAAGAAAACAGGGAATTCTGGGAGATGAAGACAGCATTGCATTTTCAACTGAAAAAAGACATTAAAGAAATGTGTGACACAGCTGTGACGGGGAGCATGTGCGCAGACAGCAGGTTCATGCTCTCTGCACTTTCCCCTGTGCTGGTCTGAACTGTTTTCCTCTACAGCTTTATTCATCACTATCATGAGGCTGGCAGCCAGCCTCTGTTAGGTTTATAGGAATCACTTGACTTCTGGTGCTTAACACCCACACAACATACTGAAGGCATGGCTCAGCATGCAAAGGAGGGAAAAAAAAGTTTAACTTTTAGGCAAATGTGGAGGACATAACAGGGGCATTCTGTCCCATTTTATTCAATATCCATCCATCTGTCCATCCATCTGTCCATTCACTCACCCTCCCGCTTACCCACACAACAGATATCTTTAGGTGCTAAATATTTTCCATGCCTTGTGTTGGCTAAAGAAGGACACAGTGGTGAACAAAAAAGGTCAAGGGGGTGCCTACCAGGACTCCTGGACAGTAGAAAGACAGACATCAATCAAATGGTGAGGCTGGAAGGTCATTAAATGGAGATTACTATATGAAGAAAAGAATACATCATTTTGAAGCAGGGGGTTTCCCTGAAAAAAATGAATTTGATCTGAGATCTGAACAAAGCATAGGTATTAATTTGGTAAGGTGAAGGGGTATACTAATTATTTTTCTTGTTGCCATGACAAAAGGAATTGGAAGGAAGGATTTATTTAGGCTCACTATTTTATTATTTTTTAAGTTCAATTATTTTTATATTTTATGTGTATGAATGTATTGCCTGCATGTATGTCAGTGCACCAGTGAGTGCAATGCCTGAAGTGGTCAGAAGAGGGTGTTGGATCCCCTGGAACTGAAGAAGCCACAGATGGTTGTTATCTGCCATATGGGTGCTGGGAACCAAACCTGGGTCCCCTGCAAGAGCAGCCAATGATCTTAATCACTATAGAATCATAATTTTAAAGTGAAGTCCATCATGGCTCACATGTCCCAGCAACAGGAGCTGGTCACATTGTGCCTTCAGCCAGGAAGTGGAAGAGATGGATGATGGTGCTCAGCTCACTTTCACCTTTTTATTGAGTCTAGGATGCTAGTCCGTGGAATGGTGACATTCCCTCAGTTGGAGTGATTCTTCTTAGCTCAATTAACATAATCTAGAACTCTTTCACAGACATGCCTAGAGGTTTGTTTCCAAGGTGATTTGGATTCAGTATGATTTGGTCATCATATTGACCATCAAGATAAATGATCATAACTATAAGGAACATTCTAGGCAAACAGAAGAACAAGGATAGGAAGGAGTGAGGGGAGATGTAATCAAAGCTACCAAAAGAACAAGATGACCATACTACAGAGCTCATGGGTGAGGGTGGCAGACCCTGAGAAACCTTGGCGTTTCAGTAGGAATTTGGTCTTTTTTCCTAAAAGCAATGGGAAGTCAAGCAAGTGCTTAAGTGATCAGATTCGCACGTTGAAAGAGTCATTTTGGTTTCTATGTAGGGAATGTGTTAGATATGGACAAGAGAGCATACAGAAAGATGGATAGACATTTGTAGGCATTCAGTAAGAGATAACGGAAGCTTACCTAGGGCACTAGCAGTTCAGGCGGAGAGTGGAAAGAGTCAACATCATTTTACAAGCAAAGAGGAATAAACTTGGTGTCTTGGTTACTTTTCCTGTTGTGATCAAATACCCCGACCAAAGCAATTTAAGGAAGGGATTGCAGTGGCTCACAATTCAAGGTTACAGTGCAATTCAAGGTACAGTTCATGGCAGAGAAGTCATGGGTCGAGCTGGAGCTTGAGGCAGACGGTCACACTGCATCTGCAGTCAAGCAGCAGAGTGATAAATGAACTGGGCTCAGGCTCAATTTCCTTCTTTTTGAGAAGTCTAAGATTCAAGTTCCGAAGATAGTGCCAGTTCTCCAAGGGTGTGTCTCCCCACCTATTTAACCTATTGAGAAAACCCCTCACAGGCTTGTCCAGAGGCTAACCTAATCTGGGTAAATCTTCATAGGCCTGTGCAGAAACTAATCTAATCTAGACAGTATCCCACAGGCATATCCAGTGGCTAACATACTCTAGATCACCCCTCACAAGCATGCCTTGAAGCTCCTTTCCTGGGTGATCCTTGGTCCTGTCAAATTGACAGTCAAGGTAAACAGTAACACTGTGTGATGTGCTGGCCAGGGCTCATTAGGGGAAGTGTCACTGTCTCCCTGGTTTTTGGCTTGCCAGTCTATATACTATGGCTTCATATATTAGGCAGACTTTTGTTTCTGTGACAAATACCTGAAAGAAATAGTTTAAAAAATTTATTTTGGCTCATGGTTTCAGAGGTTTCCTTTCAAGATTAGCTGAATCCACTGCTTTGGGTCTGATGCAAGGGTTGTCTTGGAAACAGGAGCATATGGCAGAAGCTGCTTATCTCAAGGTGGCCAAGAAGCAGAGAAAAAGAAGAGACAGAGGATCAGGTACTCTAAGTCACCTACCTCCTCTGGCAAGCTTCTACCTCCACAAGTTTCCATCACTTCCCAACATACTGTGGGGGCCCAGGTTCCAACATGTGAGATCATGAAAGCCATATTGTATTCAAACCACAAAATACCTTTTACTAGCACTGTGCCCAAAGGAAATGAAATAACCTCTCAGTTCCTTTTTTATTTGTAGCATAGAGCTGATAAAGTTTCTGTGCAAAGTTCTTAGTGTTCTTGTGCAAAACAATAGGTTTACAGAGGTTGCTTATAATGTGTGTGCAGCACAGTGCTTAGGGATATGATAAAAAGGGTGTACACATTTGCTGTCATTATTATTATTTTTGATATTTACTGAGTGAACAACTATTGGCAGAGAGTCAAATGCAAAGTGATGATCACATGTTTAGTGTTAGATACCCTGAATATGAGTACTTTTTCAAATATACAAGTGAAGACTTAAAGTGTATAATTAGGACACTGTTGAACAAAAAACATACTCTGAGATTATGGATGGTGATGAAGCTGTGAGCTCTTAGGCTGCCCAAAGGACACAGGATGATAAAATGACATCACAGAACTGAATCTTGAGGGGAAATAGAGTGGGTGTGCAGAGGAAGGACAGGCAAGTGAGCCACATTCAGAGGACTAAGATGAAGACAGCTATATGGAGAGTAGAATCATGGAAGCCCCACAGAGGAAGTGAACCAGCATTAGAGCCTGCTAAGATGCTATGCTACAGGGGACTCTCAGCCTCCATGGGATTTATTGATAGCAACAGAGGAATGAGGAGCTCACAAGTAACTCTATGGGATTTGATGATGAAGAGGGAAATCACGAAAAGGCTTGCTATGGTGGAGAGAAGAGGTGGCTCATTCAGTTCCTCCTCAGTGTTAGAACACAGGGGACCTGGTTTGGTTCCTCTAGTTATTTTAAAATTAATAGTGTATTCATGAGCTGTACTAGAGATACCATCTTGTAGCTGGGAAATCTGATAAGAGTCACCTTGCTCTGGGCTCAGCATATAGGAGATTTTAATAGCAGTAGCCAAAGAGAAGCAACTGGTCTGGATCCATATAGGTTTACTGGAGCCCCATCATGCCTTGAAAAATGTAGATGTCTCTTGGAGAGTCTTGCATGCACACTATGCTTTCTGGGCTATTCCTTGTGTTGGTTACAGGGGCCCCAAGATAAAAAGAAACCCTTGTCTTATGAAGGCATGCCTCAAACACTATTGCTTAAATAATATTGGCATAGAACTATGGAATCCCAGGTTTGAGAGTCTATAAAAGTCAGTACAATTAGTATCTGCACCCTAACTGTGACTAAGTCCCACAGGGCCCCATCTTTGCATACTATCAATGAAAAGAATGAAAAGTTCTTCAGAATAATATAAGTATAAACCAAGTCTCTTGAAAAATAGCTGAGGGGAGACTTGGATGAAGGAGTGGGTGATATTCTTGACACATTGCCAGAGTTCTTAATAGTCTCTTCCTCTATGTAGCTATCTCTAAGCACCCTCCACATGGAGTGCAGCTGTTCGCATAAAACAAGGCTAAGTCCTAAATTCCCCTTGGCATTCTATCTCTTCCCTTGTTCTTGTCCCATTTATTTTCTTGAACAGTGGTCTGTAAATAGAGATACACTTACTTTCTCATCACCTTCTAGCTGCCCCACAGCCCCTTGAGCAGACTAACTTATCTTCCCTTTGAGCTGCTTTTCTCTCACTAATCCATACTTATCTCTAGATTCCCCACATTCAAATGAATGAAATATTTACCCCTGGATTACTCCTGCAAAGACAGGTAAAGTAGTTCCCATGTATGGGGATGTCCAATTTATTATCTTAGACCAGAACTCCTGTGCCTCCCACAGCAGCCTCGGGAATATGTGTGGCAGCATGTCACTTAGAGGGAAGAATTTGAGGGGTGAAGAAGGAACAGAAGGATGATCTTGTGATGCATCTGGCAGGGTCTTGCTACCATTTAATGATGCTTCTCAAATGGCAACCAAGATTATGGCCAGACTACCTTTTATATAACCTAGCCAGCCCCATGACCATCCCCTCTGGTTCAGGTTAGAGTCTCTAGAGACACATATGAATAGAAACCCTTCAAGAAGCCCAGTTTTCTCTGTCCTTGACTAATCAAGAGCATCGTTCCCCACCCATATTTTAGTCCCTTGAAGATGAGGTCTAGATTGAACCTAATTTATAACTATTGGCGAGAGCATGTACATTCTAAGCACTGTTCTAAGTACTTCAGCTTATGCAATTCATGTTAGCAAGCTATAAATGCATTTTCTGTTGCTATGATGGAATACTTTGACAAAAACAGCTTTGGGGAGAAAAGCTTCATTTTGGCTCACAGTTCCAGAGGGGACACAGTCCATCATGGCAGGTAAGGCATGACAGCCAGAGCCTGAGGCTGGCCTGGCAGTCAGGAAGCAGAATAATAACATTTCACTGCACATGGGAAGCCAGCAGAGAGAGAGAGAGAGAGAGAGAGAGAGAGAGAGAGAGAGAGAATGGCAGGCCATGAAATCTCAGAGCCTGCTACTAGTGATATACTTCCTCCAGCAAAACTCTACTTCCTAAAGATTCCATAACCTTTCCTAACAGCACCACCATCTGGGGACCAAGTGTTCAAATACAGAGCCTGTGGGGGGACATTCTTATTCAAACCACAGCAATAAGGTGGTTACTATTATTAGTCAAATTGTACTGATGAGTAAATGGAGGCATAGACAGAGCAGGAGATTGGCTGAAGATCTAGTAAAGGGTGGAGCCTGTATGTGAGTGGACTCAGGTGTGGTGGTTTGAATGAGAATGTCCCCCATAGGCTCCCAGTATTTGGACATTTTGTGCCCAGTTGGTGGTGCTGTTTTAGGAGGTCTTAGAAGATGTGGCCATGTTGGAGGAAGCAAGTAACTGGAGGCAGGCTTAGAGAGTTCTTAAGCCTTACCAGATCTCCAGTCACTCACTTGCTTCCTGTGCCTGCTTGAAGATGTGGGTGCTTAGCTTCTGCTACTACTCCAGCCACGTCTGCCACCATGCCTGCCTGCCATGAGCACTCACTCTTGCCCCTTTGGAACCGTAAGCTAAATGAACTCTTCCTTTTATAAATTCTCTTGGTCATGGTGTTTCTGTCACAGCAACAGAAAAGTGACACATATGCTGCTTAACTCCACTTCCTAGTGCCTCTCAAAGGGAAGCCTTTCTTGACTACCATATACGGCACAAATAACCACAATGAAGGAAACACAAAATGGGCTCAGCAGGATGTCTCCTTTGGAATTAAGTGCTACCAATGATGTGCATAGTCCTGGGCACATTTTCATTGTTCAACAGCAATTATAGACGTAAAGCAGCTCAGGTCCATAGGAACTAATTGGCTTGTTGGAGGTCAAGAGAAGAGTTGGTCATCACCTGGACTGAAAAGCCAGCTCCTTGCACTAGTCGGGTGACATGCCTCCCATGGCTTCTTCTTCCAGAATGCTTAAATAAGCCATTCAGTGAAATGCCACAGTGTCCCTAAGCTTGTTTCTCAAGTTGTAGGAGCAAATTGCAGCAGGCTCCACAGCGCCTGTAATTACTGTGGTCACTGACTGTAAACATGGCGTTTGGTTTTGTTGGTGCAAACAGACAGCAGCATGCAGGCACACTTGGATCCCTTTTAATATGTAAAGAGTTTTTCTGGGACTTAATGCCGCCAGAATGTCAGAAGAGTTAATGGCAGATGTGGTTGTGGAAACGTTCTGTATTTTTAGACAACCTTTAATTAAAACACTTTGTATGTCTCAGGGACCAAATCATATGCTGCCACTTGAAGGCTGTCAGAAGGGAAAAAGTATACAAAGCTTCTAAAAGCAGCTTTGCTTATTTTTATCTGAGATGAAGTGGGGGAGCCTCTGCAGGGACAAAGCTATCTCTTGCTTCACAATTACATGAGTTTAATACAGAGGGAATATAAATTGTTTAACACTTCCTCTCTAATTTCTACAGGCAGGGCAACCTGGGAAGTCAGTCTGAGGTCAATGAGCTCAGCCTAGGTCCTCTCAAAAGCTCCAGACCTGTAAGACCTTTATAATCAGTTGCTCTAACTGTTCATTGGCTTTGCAGATACAAATATAGGGTGATTTGCAAGGCTGTACAAATACAGAGTCATAGATTGCCAGGACTGGAAGTGATATCACTAGGTTTCAAAGACATGGCTATTTGAAAGTGATGGTGTCAGAACAGAAAAATAGTATATATATATATATATATTTTTTTTTAATATTTTATTATAATATTATTTTTTTTTTTTTTTTTTTGGGGGGGGGTCTTTTTGTAGCCCCATTGCCACATGATGCGCTCAACAAAATTCATTGCTGCTATTTCATTCCTGGTTCCCTGCACCCAGTCTCTGCTGGTTTTAAGATATATACAAAGTCTTTGATAGGCTTTCCTTTAAGAGGAGGAGTCTCTTTCCCTCCCTGTGAGTGTGGGCCAGACTTAGTGACTCATTTCTAATGACTAGGGTGATGGTATGCTGTTTCTGAGACTAGGTCATGAGAAGCAGGAGGAATTCCTTGTCTTCTTGCATTTTCTTCTGAATCACTCTGGAGAACTTTACTGTCTTGTCATAAGGACACTTAAGAAGCCTTGAAGAGAGGTCTTTGTGACATGGATCCTTGAGGTCCCTGGCCAACACAGTGAAGGATGGAGGCTCTGTGAGTACCGAGTCCAGTCTTTAGATAACCAGTGTTCCCGCTGAAATAAGATACCCTGAACCAGAGCCATGTGGCTTTAGCATTTTGGAGTTCTTGACCCACAGTCTGTGAGATCATTGCTTATTTTAAGCCACAAAGTTTTGGGGCAATTTTTCACTTAGCAATAGACAGTTAATATGTAATCCTTAGCCCAGAACCCATCCTCATTTTCAGCTAATCTCCTATTCTCTCCCCTGCTTGCTCATCCTTCCTTCATGACTATGATGGTTAATTGAGATTGCCAACTTGATGGGATTTAGAATCTTCTAGAAGACACATTTCTGGGTATGCCTGTGAGGGCATTTCCAAGGAGGATTAATGGGACCTGCCCTCAAAGTGGGTGGCACTTTCCAATGATGGCCTAAATATTAAGAGGTCCAAGGAGAAAGCAGGATGCCTGCACCTTGTTTTCGTATCTATCATGACTGCTGAGCTCTTCTGATATCACAGTGCATCTTTGGTTTTCTAACTTAATTCCCATAACTGACTCTCTAGGGAAACCACTGCTGGCTACCCAGCCCTTATCGTGTAACCCAATCTAAGAAATCCTTTTAATGGTATATATAAATTCTGTTGGTTCTATTCCTCTAGAGAACCTTTCCTAATACAATGGCCATCCCATCCTCAGGCTTCATCCACATAGTAGGAAAGAAATCACCTAATGGGTGGGTAGGTCGGAATGGCAGAGTTCATGTCTCACCACCCTTGGTGATAATAAGGTGGTTTTATTTAACTGCAAGTTTAGAATTTTAGGCAACATCCAAGCTTTCTAATTCTCTCTTAATGTCATTGGTAGGGTAAGTTGGATACATTCATGACCAGGACACCATGATGGTACCAAAGATTTCAGTCCTTCTCTTCCTCTTAGATGACTTTGAAAATTCAGATTGGCCACAATTTTATGGTACTATGATGTTTATGGACAACTTGTCCCTTCTTTACCAATGTTACCTTAATCATTCTCCACCTGAACTACAAAGTGAGCAAGGGCAGTGTGACTTTTCCTGGGAGGATGTGAACAAATGTCTATTCACACCAGATAGGGCACCGATGATGGACTAAAGAAACAATTCCATTTGGGGGGCTGGGGAGATCACTCAGTGGTTAAGAGCACTGACTGCTCTTGCAGCAGACCCAGATTCGATTCCCAGCACCCACACGGTGGCAAACAGCCTGTTAGAGTCCAGGTCTGCAGATGACCCTCTCCCAGTGTAAAAAAGCCTCACCAAACAGGCCATGAGGGCCCCCTTGCAAAACAGGAACTGGCCAGACAGCTACATTTAGAGTTGTCTCAGCACAAAGCTGTTTCCCAGATAATTTTGGAAGATAAACAGGACCCCACACCCAGACCCACTGGTATAAGAACTGTCTCAGTTCAAGCTACTTCCCTTGAAACTAAAGATTATTTTTGCCACTTTCCACATTCCCCAACCCCCTTATAAGAACTTCCTCAGTAGTCAGAAGGCTGCTGGTTGCCTTCCTCTCCCCAGCTGAGCTGCCAGCCACCAGCAATCCTAAGAAATAAACTTTGCTTTACTGGAGTCTTCCTATGTTTCCTGTGGCTATTCCCTGCATGGCTTTTATCTAATGCAACCATCTGTAACTACAGTTCTAGGGGAATCCAATGCCATTTTCTGACCTCAACAGGCAATGCACCACACGGTTGCACTTACATTCATGCAGGCAATACACTAATACACAAAAATAAAAATCATAAGTAAAATATATTTTAAAAAAAGAAATGATTCTACTCAAGTCTGTTTTGGAAAAATCAGTGTTTATTAGGATTACTTACAGGAGAATTGGTGAGGTGTTAGTTATAGGACCTAGGGGTAATCCAAAGCAGATCTATCATGGAAAATCCTGCTCCAGGATGAGTGATGATTCCCTGGAGCTTCATTCCTGGAGTTCCCTACCCCACTTGCAGAGAGCGCCATCAAAGAGTGTCCTCCCAGCAGCAAATGCCACTGCTTTTATAATGTGGGGAAGGCCTTATGAATGTTACAACTCTCTGAACTTCCTGCCTGAGTCTTGTAAGTTTCAGAAGCTCTTAAGTCTTCTGAGCCCCTTTCTTCTCTCCTGGAAGAATTGTTTCAGCTGGGAAGAGATGGCCAAGAAAGAGGATGTATCTCAAGAGTCCACAGGAATGTTCTGTGAGGTCCAGGCTGGCCTTGATCTCACAAAGATCCACCTGCCTCTGCCTCCTGAGGGCTGGGATTAAAGGCAAGTGCCGCTATGCCTGGTAGGGAAATAATCTTTTAAAAAAAATTAAGAAATTTGAGAATTCTTTGACAACACTAGCAATTTTAGAGCAAATGGCAAAGGATTTCAGACTTAAATTTTTTTCTTTTGCAAAATAACTTGGGGAAAACCTATGGCAGCTGAACTAACTAACCAACAGGACTTGAAGTAAACTAAATTCATAGCAATTCTTTTCCACAAATGAATGACAGGATAGCATGCACTTATCTTTAGTGCTGCATCACTCCTGGCCTTTGATAGACGTAACTAGTTCTTTTTTTTTTTTTTTTTTTTTTTTGAGATAGGGTCTCCCTATAGTTCCAGCTGTCCTGGAACTCACTATGTAGACCAAGCTGGCCTTGAACTCACAGAGATTTTCCTGCCTCTGCCTCCTGAGTGCTGGGACTAAAGGCCTGCACTACCATGCCCAGTCCTGAAGTAGCTAGATTTTTAAAGGAATGAATTGGTTTTCAGTGATGGGGGTCATATCAGAAGCAGGATCCTGAAACATATCAGTAAAGAAATAACCTGAGAAATATTTGACAAAAGATCTAAAAGTTTTTTTCCTTTAATTTATGAATTGAGCTTTTTTGTTTTGGACTTCAAAATTTACCTCCCCCTTTCTACCATCTGCTGAGTTCTCCAGGTAATGCAGCACTCATTTCACTTGTTAATTTGGGGGAAGAGTGTAAGAAGCAATGGTACTGGCTGCCCAGTTTTCACCAGGGATGCAGATGAAACCACAAAAGAGGATGCTATCCTTTAAGCAAGAAGAGAACCGAGCTGGGTCCACTGAGATCACCAGAGGAACCTTCAGTTGTATGGTGAGGCCACTTCAGGGAAGGGTGGGGTAAGCCCGTAACACTATGAACATGTGGAGAATTCCTAGGATCATGAGTGTGTGTGTTGCTGGGTGGCATCCCCATTAATGTGAGTGCTAATATTGTAATTTGGGACCTGTTTTTATCGGGTCATTCTCTTTACAATAATCCAGATATGAAGATTCCACACTCATATAAATAACTCAGATGCCTGACCCTCTGCAGAGTGGCATCAGAACTTCAGTGTTTGTAAAGCTCCATGGTTAATAGTATTGTGCCATCAGGTTGGGAGACTCCCTTCAGGGAGGCAGCAAAAAGGCATGGCAGAAGAGTCAGCTTAGGGATGAAATTCATCAGTGGCCCTTGAAACCATGAAGAGCTTGTTCCTGTTAGATGGAGGAAACTGAGCTGTGGAGATGGTTCCCCAGGTATAACTGACATATCTATTCCTTATGAATCTATAACACAGAGTCAACCTTATATACTTATATTTCAAACAAAGCATTGAGCAAATTTGAAGTAATATATCACAGTCACTTTTTAAAAAATATTTTATTTATTATTATTTTTTAAAAGCCTTTAAACATCACCTACCCAAATGAGCAGTTTATCGTCTCATTCTGAGCTCCACAAGAGTGAAGGAAAGCTAGATAGAGGTGACATTGGCTTGGAGTGTCCTCTTAGGGCCTCCTTGGGGTTGTCGCATCAGGACACTGGGCAAAAGTGTGGAGCTTGGAAACAATGGGAGAATGTGAGGTAGAAAATGGGTCTTTGCAGTTTAGAGTGCATCAAAGGAGTGATGAGAAAGATGCTAGAACAGGAAAAGGAGTTGAGGTAGTGAAGAATTTTGGGAACTAGGCTAAGGAGTTTGAGTGTAACATCAGAAACATCTGGAAACCACTAAAAGCCCTTGGGTAGGAAAGTGATGTTGTCTATTATGTTAGCTACTTTTCTCATTGCTGTGACAAGACAACTCAAAAGTAAGAAGAGTTTAATTTGGCTCACAGTTTAAGGGAATACAGTCTACCGTGGTGGGGAAGGCATGATGGCCGAGTGTGAGGTGCTAGTCATATTATGTTCAGAATCAGGGAGCAAAGAAAGATGATGGTGATATTTTACTTGCTTTCTTCTTATTCAGTCTGGGACCTCAGCCCATGGAGTGGTAGTAGCACCCACATTGAGGCTAGGTCTTCTTGCCTCAGTTAAACTTTGCTGAAAGATTCTTCACAATCACTCAAAGAATTGTCTTCTCAGTGATTCTAGATCCAGTCAAGTTGGCTATTAAGATTAACCATTGCACCTATAAAATTGTAAACAATGACAGACTGGAGGTGGAGTCTTTTGATTGTGAGCAGTCCCATGTGGAACACAAGAATGAACCCATAGACTGGTGGTGAGCACTGGGAGGAGGGGCTAGCAACTGCGATAAGGATAACTCATTAGTTGTAAGGAAAGAGAATCCAAGAAGACTCTCAAATCACTGGCCAGGTGGGCTGGGCCAATGGTGTATTTCCTTAATAGAAAAAAGAAACAGGAGCCTAAGAGGACTATGGGGTAGGGGTAGTTAGATTTAGATACACTGATTTTGAGGCAATGGTAAAGCCTTGTGGGGAGAGTTGCTTCACAGGTTGTGGGAGAGTCAAGACCAAGAGTAGGAAAGATGAGAAATGTGCAAACGAGTCATGGCATGAAAGTAGCAGATTGGGTCAAGCAACTGGTTGACACCACAGCCTGATGAAATGAAAGAATAAGTGTCAATGGTGTATCAGGCTCTTGAGATGATCTCAGTGTTCTGCCTGCTTTCTAGGTAAGCAGGTGTGAGCTTGGGTCCACTAAGTACAGGCTGTGAACAGTAGAGCTGAGATTCAAGTCTAGGTGGACATAGCCACCCCGAATCCTGTTTTCTACCCCCAGCATTCTGTAAACTAAAAACTCCAAACCAACCAACCAAACAAAAACAAAAGCCAGGAAGGAAAAAAACCTCAGCATAAAGGATAACATGTGTTGTTCTTATATTAGCATTTTGAAGTCATGAATTTTATGGGTCAAGGTACTGTCGACTGGGAAATGACTGATAATTATAAAGACCATAAAATCTGAAATTGCTCTGATACACGTGGATCTGAATTACAACTCTACCACTTACTAGACATTCTAATGAAACTACCTGAACCCTAGTTTTGGCTTGTCAAGCTGGTGATCCCAACACAGCCATGCCCAAATTCATGCATCACAGATAACTTCTGTGGTGAAGCGTGTGATACAGGAGCTGATGTATAAAAATATGTGCTCAATAAATGTTGGTGTTTTCTTTCCTTTTTTGCTTTCCCCAATATCAGATGTTCAGAAGCTGAAACACTTTCACCTAATTACATGGTGGTCATCCAGTGGGCTCCGGGGAAGTCAAGAGCTAATGACTAGAATCAATTACAGAAACACAATTTTGTGTGATTGATGGGGTAAGCCCCAAAGATGTCCCCTGTTAGAAGTCTTAGAATCTGTGACTGTGTCAGGTTGAGTGGCAGAGGGAGGCTGAGGCTATAGATGGAAGTGAACCTGCTGACCAGCTGATGTTCAGATAGGAAGGTTTCCCTGGGTTATCTTACTTCATGTATCATGGAGGAATGTAGAACTGGGAAAAGAAATCAGAGGGGGGATCCAGAGAGATGGTGGGGGGAAGGACCCAGGTTGACCACTGGAAGAAGAAAGGGACAACAATGTTCTAGAACCCAGAGAAAGGCAAGAAAACAGCCCCCAGTCCACAGAGTCTCCTGAAGTCTCTTGCTGACAATGTGAGTCCAGTGAGACCCTTTTTAGACTTTTGACCTAGAGACCTGGAAGATAAGCTGTGCTGTTTTAAGCCACTAAAGTTTGTAATAATTTATGATAGCCAAGATAGGAATCAATTACAACTGGGGTGTAAAGACCTCTGAAATAATGTGACCCAAAATCATTTGCAATATAAAGGAAATCTGGGGCTCAGAGAAGTGGAGGTGTTCAGGGTAGACACCTTGGGGAGGAGTAAGTGCATCCTGTGGAAGGACTGGCCTCACTGCTCTGCTTGTGCTGGCCAGCTCCTACTGTGCCTGTCATTGAGCCCAAGTAGCCTAGAGAGGCATTGTTCTGATGGTACTCTAGGGCCTCCTTGGCAAAGAACTCATGACTGAACCCATTCTTTGGAATAACTCAGCTCACTTCCTGAAGAGTTAAGCCCATTGTAATTATTTGCAATAAGTTTCATTTCCTGCACTGATGGGTCTTGTGTTAACAGCTAAGAACCTCACCAGGGAACCAAGGGCAAGTTTAACCAGGTGTGGCCAAGGGAAATAGCTCTCTCCTGAGCCCTCTTTTGCTCTTCATTTTGAATGAACCAAGCATGAGCAGTTCTGATTCATTCACGTGAGAGCTTCCACATCTCATCCATTCCCACACACAGAAGAGCTGTGTTTCAGAGTGGGTGCTTCCTTGTGTCTGAGTTTTAAAGCCAATTCTCAGTCTTTTTCTGCAGCAGTTCAAATTTCATGTCATTTTCTGAATCTCTACTGGCTATGACTTTATAACTGCACCTACCTTTTTTGAAAGGTGCTACCTCTAGATCCATGTAGTCTGAAGTTGTAAGGATGCTTTTTTCTCTCCTCCAGTGCTCTGCCACATCTGCATCCTAATTGCGCCTTCTCTAGACAGGCTAGTCATCCTGGTGTTGCTCCTCCTGCTTGGTCCTGGCCCTCTGCTTCAGTTTTCAGTAACTGAGAAGGAACCCTAAGTTTAAGAACATGAAAACATGTCCATAGATCGGATTAGAGTCTTTGGAGAATGTCACCACTCTCTACAGTGTTGCATGAACTGCCAATCCTGGCTTCACTGTGTCACTAGCAATTCAGTAGCTCTCCACTTGTGTCCTTCAAGAGGACTTGTTGAGTGGGGCTGGGAAGATGGCTCAGTTGGTAAACTTGCTATGCAAGCATGAGGATCTGAGTTTGATTCCCTACATCCATGTAAAAAGCTGAGTGTGGTGGTCCATACTTGTAATCCTAGTGCTGGGAAGGCAGAGACAGGAGGATCCTTGGGGCTTGCTGGCCAGCCAGTCTATCTAGTCAAATCAGTGAACCCCACTCAGGTGCCAGTGAGAGACTCTGCTGAAAAGACAAACTGGATGGCTCCTGAAAAAGTCACACCCGAAGGTGAACTCTGGCCTCCACAGGCATGCACACACATGCATGTACACTGTATACACATATCCATCCATCTATGAACAGGCAATACAAGTGTATACACACACACACACAGGATTTAAGCATTCACATAGAATTGATTTCTAAGGCCTCTTTAAAGCTTTCAATGTGTTGCTGGGTGGACACCTGCTTGTTACCTCTCTTGCTGTTCTAACAAGGAAGGGATAAGCATTGTACTGTATTGTTGAGGTGAGGAGTGGATCCCAGCCTTGCTGTGGCTGTGGTGCAGTACCGGCCTGCCTGCTGGCAGAACTCACTTCCAGAGCCTTGTTTTGACTAGGATCATGAAAATACTGATGATTCTCAATGTTTTCACAATCACTGGATTTCAAGCAATAACAGTACCTCCTTGCCAGCAGGCAGATCTCTGTGAGTTCAAGGCCAGCCTGGTCTACATAGTGAGTTCCAGGACAGCTGGGGCTACAGAGAGACCCTGTCTCAAAAATATTTAAAAAAAGAAAAGAAAAATTTATTATTCTTTGACAAGTCATACTTGTATATAACATACAATGCATATTGATCGTTTCAGTCCCTATTTTCTTATCTCACCTCCTTCCACTCTTGCTGAACCCCTTCTTCTTCCCAGCATATTCCTTCCTATTTTCTGTTGAGTGCTCAGCCCTAATTGGGACATCTCTATCACCCCCTCCAAGGCTCAGCGAAAGTTGCCAAAGAGGCAGCAGAAAGAATGTAAGAGCTGGAGGATGGGGAGGAGTGCTGTGAAATGCTATTTCTGGGCATGACATGGCTGTTACAGGTATGAACTCAACATCTGTCTGCACAAGATCTGCACAGGAAGGGCCTTATCAACATTCCATCATGGATCGGAAGGTCTCACGAGGCCCTGTTCCTCTGTGCTGGACAGTTTTAGTGTCAACTTGACATGCCTGGATTGAGGGAACCTCAATTGGGGAATTTCCTCTATTGAACCGGCCTGTGGCCATGTCTGAGGGGCATCTTCTTGATGAGTGATGTGGGAGGGCCCAGCCCACTGTGGGTGGTGCCACCTCTGGGCAGGTGGGCCTGTGTTGCATAAGAAAGCAGGCTGAGCAGGGGCCAGGGGAGCAAGCCAGTAAGCAGTGTTCCTCCATGGCCTGTGCTCCAGCTCCTGCCTCCTGGTTCCTGCCCTGAGTTCTGACCTTGGGCTCCCTGATGAACTGTGACCCTGGAGATGTAAGCCGAATAAACCCTTTCCTACCCAAGTTGTTATTGGCCAGAATATTTTGTCACAGCAATGAAGAAACAAACTAGAACATCCTCTGTGCTGGCTACTGACAGCTAATGTCTGCTGGGTTAGGAGGAATCATTTCCTTCAGTAGTGTAGGTTCTGGTATGTTGCCTGTGCTCCAGTAAATAACTGTCCACCGGAGCTCATGCAAGCAACCCTAATTCAACTCAGTGAGTCACCAAACAACAATATAAACAGACAAAAATGGTGTGCTTTTGTTCTAAAGTCGAGAGGCATTTCTCCTGCCAGTCATTTCATTTTGTCCACACCCTCCTCTATGGCTGCACAGGGACCTTCAGAGTCAGATTCTGTCGCCTGATCTGAGAGAAGGGAAAGTGAGACAATTTGGGAATGAGACCTTGGAAAGAATTCTGACTCTGGATTGGGGCTGAGATTGGTTTCCTGCCTCTCCAAGATGGGTTTTATCCCTGTGCTTTTCCCTCTGCTCCACACTGGAGCACGTGTAATACGGTCTGATTGGGGGCCGGGAATCCAGTTGTTTTTTCCTCCCTTATTCTCAAGACTGTAGCTTTTTTACCCTCATGACATATAGTGTGGGGTGAAGGGCTCTGTCAGACTCCTCACTTTGGAGTGACCTTTGGCCTTCACTTGTGTTCCTTGGTCATTGACCCACCAGGAGGCCATTGACAGAGTAGCTGAGTTCTCTGAGAGAGCAAATAGGTCTAGTGGGGTATCCATGCTGTCATTGACCCTGTTCTCTCAGCTTCAGCTTGTTAATTTTGGGGCAAAGTGTGCTCTACAGCCAAATGAGGACATGGGGTGACGATGTTAGTAAGAGGGAATGATCTCAAAATGGCTGGGGCCCTGAGTTGCATCTCTTCCGAAGATACTGAAGTCCTTTCCTCAATACCTGTGACTTTAACCTCATTTGGAAACAGTGTCTTTGAAATCGAAATGAAGCTGAAGTCATTAGGGTGGGCCCTGTTACAATTCTGATTGGCATCTGTAAATAGTGTGTGCAGGAGGATTTGTAAATGGAGCAAGACAAGCGTGGAGAGAAGATGCTGTGAATGCAGCCAGAACTACACGAACCTCTGTAAACCCAGGATACAGGGAGCAGACCCCCACCCAGCCACCAGAAGGAACTAGCCCTGAGACAGCTAGATTTCAGACATTTAGTCCCCAGACCCGAGAGACAGTTTCCCTAGCCTAGAATACCTGTTACAGCCCTCCTAGGAAACTAAACCAAAGGCTAAAGAGACTGGAAGGTTGAGAAAAATCCTCTGAGGTAAAGATTAAGGAAATGGCTCAGCCAGCAGCAGAGAAGGTGACCATCCCCATCTGAGTCACCAAACAGAGTGAAGGTCAAGTTGCAAGCACGGGAAGGGATGGCGAAGCTGGTGCACGCCACGTAATAAGGGACACTCCCCTTTTATTCCGAAGGCAATTAGAAGCAACTCGAGTTTCAGCACATGGGTTGAGTAACATGATCTCAGTTATGTGGCATTTAGTGGAAGGCACTTGAAGAGGTGTCCACATTGGCTTGGAGAAGGAAGAGATGGGGACTGAAGTCAGATACCACATAGAGTGATTGGAGAATGGTTCTGCTGTAGTCCAGGTGCAAAATAACAAGGCCCAAACTGAGGCAGTGGTGTTGGACGGAATGGCTATGTCTTACCATTAACAAGACGTGGGCATTAACTGAATTTGGGAGCTGAGAGGGATGATCAGTTTTCTAGAATGATATCACGCAGGAAGAATAGGACCATTTAGAAACAAAGAGGGGACATGTTTCAGGGGAATGGTGTAGATGCTGACTTCAGTTTGCATGGGCTGGCTTCCAGGTACCTTTGGGACACTGGAAAGGAGACAGCTGTCAGAGGTGTAGAATTCAAAAGAAAGATCATTTCCAAGTGATGGTGATGACTGAGGGCAGGAATGTAGGCAGGCCTATCAAAGAACATACACAAAGTGGGAAGAGGAGAGAGCTAAGCATAGAACCTTGGGGAATGACACTATTGAAGTGGTGGATAAAGAAAAAGCCAGAGAAGGACCCTGAGGAGGGGGGAACCAGAGAGAATGTGCTGCATGGACATGTACATATGCACAATTATTGTTTCTCAAAGTTAAAATGTAGAAAGCTATAGGTTTATGTTGCAGAGGACTTGAAAAGCATAAAAATGAGGGGGAGGGGTGGGAGAGAGCGAGAGGAGAGAGAGAGAGAGAGAGAGAGAGAGAGAGAGAGAGAGAGAGAGCTAGAACAAAAATCCACTAGGCTGGCCAACCTGGATAATTAGGAGGTTTTTGGTGACTGGAATGAGGGCAGTTTCAGAATGAAGTGGCAGGACAGAAGTGAGTCAGGACAGTGTAGGGAACAGTGGGGACGGGAAGATGGACCATCTTGTGTAGTCTACAGTTTCAAGAAGCATGACTTCAAAGGGAAAGAAAGGGTGAAGCCTGGAGGGAATGGAAGGAGAGGAGTGGTCTATAGAAAGACAAAGTGAGATTAGTGCCCCAAAGATCAGATCCAGGAGCCTGGAAAGAGGACAGCGGGATTTCTCTACTTTGTCCTCCCTAGTTGTGTGAATCAAACCAATCCTGAAGTCAGGTATACTGATGGGTGCCTGTAATCCCAAAACTTAGGAGGTAGAGGTAGGAGGATCGTGAGTTAAGGCCAGCCTGGGCTACCAGAGAAAGGTCAAGGCCAGCATGGGTTAATGAGACCTAGTCTTTTCTTTAAAAAATATTTTTTAATTTTTATTTTATGTGTATGAGTGTATTGTCTGCATGTATGTAAGTGCACCCATGTCATGTAATGCTCTTAAAGGTCAAAGAGGGTGTCACATCCTCTGGAACTGGAAGTTATGGATGGTTGTTAGCTACCATGTGGGTTCTGGGATTCGAATCTGGGTCCTCTGCAAGAGCAGCTGGTGCTCCTAACCGCTGAGCCATCTCTCCAGCCGCAAGAGACCTAGTTTTACAAAAAATTAAAATCAGAAAACAATAAACCCCAATTACCCTCCTATCTTTTACTATCACTGTTGTTGTTTTACATTAAGTAAAATAGATTCAGGTTACAGGGAGTTTGTAAAGAAGGCCACTGAAGGGTGCTACCCTAGGTGGGTTTTCTTGATTTAGGATTCCCAAAGTTCGGTACATCATTTTGAGTGGCTGCTCACGTCTGCTGCAAGAAAAGAGCTCAAATGGCTGCCTGGCTGCCTGTGACATAGAGAGAATAAAACGCCATTATGGTCTGCAGGCATTTTCCAGATAATTACGGAGCTACAGTGTAGCTGTCAGGATCTTGACTTGGAGAAGAGCAGCATTGTTTTGATGAATCCTTGACTCTGTGATGTGGCGCCTTGCTATTACCTGCATAGAACATCATCCTCTTCTCTCCTGGATTACAGGGTTTCATAGAACAAAGGGCTGACCTTGCAAACACAAGTTTCAAATTTAGAGCTTGATTTTTTCCCCCCAATCATCTTCCAACAAATTATTTAAGTAGCAAGCAATTAGTTTCACAACTTGATGGCATTAACACTCTGAGGAAGGGAGCTATTTTGCCTTACAATATCCTCTTTCTGGCACCTTGGATTTTCCAATGGAAGAGAGAATTGATCATTTACTGAAGGTCTAAAACTTTGTTGAATGCCCGGCTAAGTGCATTCACATGGGTTGTGGTAGAGGTTTCTTGATGTCATTTTATGACAAGTAAAGAAGTGACATCTCAGAGAAGTAGATAAAGGCGAGAACAGATTTCAAAGCAAGCTCGATTTCCAACCGTTCTTGCTCCCCCTTCCCCATTCCTTGCTCAGTGGCTTGAAAGTCAAGGTCGGTGTAAAGTCTAGGGAAAGACACTTCATAATAGAATACCCTTCTGGTTCTTGAAGGGCAATCTCCCACAGAACAATCTGATTCTTTTTGAAAGAGAAGATTCTGGAAATTATATATTTCAGGAACAAACTATGTGGACCTCATAGCACATTCTGCAAATACTGAGATACAGGGGTCCAGATGTGCTCAGATTGACTTCTCTTAAACGGGTGTAACTTGGCTTTGGACCTGGATGGTAAGGATATAACAAGAGTCTTTTATTTCACAGAGGAAGAGCCCTGTAGGCAAATCCAAAGACGGGGTATAGACAGAGTTCTGTGAAATACTAAGGAGATTGGCCAGAGTACATTGAAGGTGAAACTATCGCTAGTTTGGCCAGCTGAGTTAAGACTGGCTTCAACCCAATATGGAAGATAACAGGAAGCTGGTACAGAGCATGAACAGGGACTATTCCCCATCTACCCATTAGCCCACAAGCACTTTGGATTGTGGACCATCCTGTCTATTTTGGGAAAGAGATAAAGCATAAAAACAGGATGCTGGAATTCTCAGAAGACTGCCAGTGAGGAAACTGGAAAGATTTAAAAGAAGAGGCTGGAGAGATGGCTCAGCAGCCGTTAAGAGCACTGGCTGCTCTTGTGGATGACCTGGGTTCAGTTCCCAGCACCCACATGGCTGTTGAGAATTAACATAACAACCATTCATAACTCCAGTTCTTGGGGATCTGATGCCCTCTCTGGCCTCCATGGGCATTGCACACACGTGGTGAACTTACATGCATGCAAAACACCCATACACATAAAAAAGGTGAAAAAGAAAACATTGTCTTATCTGTGTGTTATATTTTACCACGCTTTTTTTTTTTTTTTTTTTTACCACCTCCCCCCCAAACCACCTCCCCCCCAAAGCCCCCTCTGCTTTGGGTTTTTTATTTTTTTTTTTTGTTTATTTTGAAAACGTGTTTTTCTTTTTGTTGTAAAGCTACCTCCTCCCACAGGCCTCTCTGGCTATGGTTTCTTAATCTTTAGTTATAGTTACTTTTGAACACGTGTTGTCTCTTTAGCTGGGTGATGAGCTCAGAGAAAGCAGAGGATGTGAACAATTTACAAATCTATTTATTCAAAAAAGAATTTTGAGCCGAATAAATACTTTTGAGTATCTGTTATGTCAGACACTAGGCTAGCTGCTAGGAGTTGAGAAAGTTTTGTTGGATTGGAGCAATGTAAAGAAATCTTGAGGCCTATCCTTACAATAGCATCTCATGCAGTTATGATCACAGTTAGGCAGGGGAGACATACACCTTTTGAGTTGGGGCGGCATTAGGTGGCATAGTAGTACTGAGGAGCCAGAGATATTGGAGAGGATATTGGTTGTTGGGCTACATGTGAATGGACCAGTAAGACTGAGATAATCAGAGGAACATTCCGGAGAAGAACCATGAGTTCCTCTGTTTCTGTTGCTGTGACCAAATACCAGACAAGAAGCAAATTAAGGGAGGGAGGGTTTACTTTGGTTTACAGTTTGAGGGGATAAAGTTCATCACGGAGGAGAAGGCATGGTGGCAGGCATCTCCAAGGTGGCAGGAGTGTGCAGCTGGGACTGCTTAACTCACTCCTTGGTAGAACAGAAAGCAGAAAACCAACAGGAAAATAGCACCAGACTCTAATCCCTCAAACCCCGTTGCCCAATTCGCCCATTTCCTCCAGTGAGGTGCCACCTCTTACAGGTTCCATAATCTTCCAAAATAATGCCACCAATTGGGGACTGGGTTTTCAAACACTTGGACCTTTGGGGGCCATTTCACATTCAAACTGTAACAAACCACCAGGCCACACTTGGAGGCAGTAACACTTGGCAACTTGAAGACATGAGCAGTTTCACTGTCCTGTGCTTCAGTACCATCGTCCATGAACATCCACAGTGAACACTGCGAGCTAGAGCATCCAGCATGTTGACCACAGTGTGTGGAAATTAGTTCCTTTAGTCCCACCCGATTCATGGTGCATCTTTGATTCCTCCCAATGCTCTGTTGGCTCTGAGTGATTTTTCCCTAAGATGCCTAGTTGAATTTATTCTTAGCTCACATGCTGATAAATTCCTGGTTAATGACTGAAAAATTCCAGGAGTTCCTCTGCAGAGATAAAACAGAACAAAAGGCCATCTCTCTGGGGTATCACTCTCAACATGCAGTTTTTTTTAAAAAATCTATTTAAGGTTAGCTATTGAAACAATAATGGAAATAACCAAACTTCCCATTCCCCAATAGTCTGTCAAAATTGTGAGCATTGAAACAGACATCATGGGATCGGAATTTGCAAAAAAAAAAAAAAAAAAAAAAAAAAAAAAAAAAAAAAACAAAACAAAAACACAGGAAATTCCCGAAACCCACTCCAGAAATTTCCATGACTCAGAATGATACTTCTTGGATTTGCTTCAGCCAGCTTGCTTTGTTTCTAAGTAGGCATGCTGAACTATGGAGTGCTTGCCTCACTATTGGAATATCAGACCAGTTTCATGAAGTCTTCTTAAAAGTTGCTAATCATGTGGGCTTCACATTAGCTGCTTTACATAAGTGCACCTCTGGCTAAAAGAATGCATTAGCTCGCGTTGCTGTAAAGCCCCTTTATCTGACAAGTGCACCTGTCACTAGGTGTCCTCCATTTGCTTAATTGAAGATATGTTTTTCTGAGGTCATCTGTTTTTCTTCATAGGGTTAAAGGTCCTGTATAGGTTTCCCTTTGCACTCACATCTGCAGGGTTCTCAGCCTGCCTGAAAATGAACACTGCAGGCTCTGTTTGAAAGTCTTAGGTGATTTCCCCCCTGGGGCATATACATTTACTTCTTAAGGTCTTGTAATTCACTTGAAAATGCACATTTACTCACAGTAATAAAATTTTCTTCCAGCTATATATTTTCCCGCATTACATCATCTCATTAAGCACCAGAATCACTCAAGCTTGGATTTCCCCCAAAGATTGTGGGAAATTTGTGACTGGCTCCATGAAATGAGCTCTTATTTTGCCATGCTCTAAAAATAGTTGCAGCACACTGTAAAAACATATTGCAAGTGACTTAGATTAATGTCTTTCTTCTGCGCTCAGGAGCCATTAGATGAGCAAACCTTGGAGCTTACAGATGAGGAAATGGAGTCCCTGGCAAGAAATGAAGTGATCTGTTTGTGGTCCATACTGAGTCCTTGCCACCTCCAGACCTGGAAATCACATCTCTGGATTCCCTCGTATGAAGATAAAATGTCCAACTGTGATGTTCAGAGGGTAGGAGAGCAAGAGGTCTGGAGTCCTACAGACATTAAGCAGAATTTCAAATGGTCGCTTCAGTGGTTGGGCTGACCTGGAGAAATCTCAGCATGGGCATGTACATGCATGTCCAAAATGGGTACAATAGTTGTCGTCTCCTCAGAGAGATGTTATGATAAGTGAAGGATACAGTCTACTCAAGGACACCAGTGCAGTGTCTGGCACGTAGCAACTGCTCAGCAATTGGCAGGTGTCATTCTTAGTATTTTAATATCTCACAGTTAAGTGTTGGAAAGGTTAAATGTTTTAATTAGGATGAACCAATCTGAGGGAAAATGAATTGCTTTCTATAAATAAATGCTTGAGAATGAAATTATGTGTGTGTGTGTTTGTGTGTGTGTGTATGTATGTGTAACTTTAACAGACTTGTCCTGTCATCCTGCCATTTTGATCCACAGACTTGAAATCAATAATTCATTTGATCCTGCAATTAGGCAGGTTACCACGAGGTGGCAGTGGGTTCCTAATCATGGGTCTATAGTCTCCATGGGTAATAAAATGAGAGGTAATTGGATCAAGTTACCATTCATATCCATTTGAAATTGGACCTAATCATCAAATGCCCACATTTGCTACCATATGACAATTAACAAGACTCTGACGTCAGACTGGGTTTGAAATTCTTCCACTTTCTGAATCAACTTACATACAACCTTGTGTAATCAACTCTCAACTCAGCTGGGGCAGCACTCGCCTTTGGTTCTAGCTCTCTGGAGGCAGAGGCAGGCTGATTTCTGTGGATTTGAGGCCAGCCTGGTCTTAATAGCGATTTTCAGGCCAGCCAATGATATGTGGTGAGACTCTGTCTCAAAAAAACTATAATCCAAAAAAAAATCACAGCACCGACACCCTACGTTCCTTTCTTGTGCCTTTTCTGAGACATTATTGCTGCCCCCACTTCTGAAGATAGCAAGGGTTGTTTTACATAGTTTTAGCTTACTTTAAATTGAACTGTACATTATGTATTTGTTTTGTGTCTCTCTTCTTTTGCTTAATATTGTGCATTTGAGATTCATCAGTGTTGCTACGTGGAACAATTTATGCATCACTCACTGGAATGTAGTATTACATCATATATGATACCACCATTTGCCTAGCCTAATATTGATGGACATTCGACTATTAAACGATAGTACTAGCCATGTTCTTCTAATGTGCTTTGGAGCATACATATATGCAGTTCTTTTGGATAATTCTACAGAAATAAATGGGCTCTGGATTCAACATATATTCAACTTTAGTACATACTGACAGGCTTTTTGTTTGTCTTTTTGAGACAAGGTCTCCCTGTAGACCCATACTGACAGTTTCTTGAAGTGTTTATATTTGTTTATATTTTATCAGGTGTCCACGATAATTCTAGTTGTCCAATATTTTTCCAATAAATGATACTGTTGCATTAAATTAAAAAAATATTGTAGCATGCCTATAGAGCCATCTCACTGTAGTTTGAACATGTTTTCCCTGAGGATTAATGATGTTGAGAACATTTTGTTATTTTTTTTTTTTTGCCATTTCAATAAAGTGAAGTTCTTGTTCAATACTGCTGCCAAGGGCTGAGCAGGTATGTTTTCTCTTTTGACAACTGATATGTAGAGATTCTTTATATATGTTGGATAAAAACCTTTTCTCCATTTTACTTTCCTAGTGTATTTTGACAACCAGAAACTCTTAACTATTGAAATCTCATTTACCACTCTTTTCCTTAATGCTTATGCTTCCTATGTGTGCATTTTAACATAACAGATCACTCCAGGCTCTGAAGATTCTGTGGTTTCCTATATAACTTAGAGCCTTGGAGTTTGATTTTGCTTTACCTATTTATTTTTTGCTGTTTTTTATAAAAATTATTTATTTAATAACCACATAATTAGAAGAAGCATTTCATTACAACAGCATTGACATATTCAATAACAATTTCAGGAGCTAAGATGCATCTCTTTCAAAATTGGCTGTAAATTTTTAGGTTTAGAGTTGAATTAATACAATTATACAATACTGTACTCAGTATAAACCACATAGAACATAAAATTGAATGAGGTATTAACCTTTAAAAAAGATCTCCATTTCATTATTAAAATATACTGTTTCATGTAGAAAAACTCATTTTTAATGCAACTAACAGACGTTTGCACATGTATCTCTCATCTCTATATATCTGATTATTACTAGTCACAGTCGGTTACTTTCTGGGATCCTTGGCACCTGTGCATGGATATAAAGTCATCAGGTAGATTTCAATGGCAATGTTTTCACATCTACTAACTAACATGAAGCAAATTTTTCTGCTTCTTCCTCAAATATAACTCATTTTTTTATCTATTGATTCTTTTGTGTATTTCATACAGAACATCCCAATCAATCTTATTCATCTATATACCCACATCCTAAGTGACACCCTCCCATCCCCACCCCCCGAGCCCATATACTCTGTCATCCTTGTTACTGTCCACTGGGTTGTCGGTGCCCCCAGCCGTTCCCCAGTGCTTATCCATCTGCAGAGTCTAGTCAGCCTATCTAAAGTTCCTCGTTTTAGGAAGATCAGCTCTTCCTCATCTAACAGCAAGCTGTTGCCAATATTTCTTTAGATAAGATTGGGGTCTGCTGTTCATTTTCCCAGTTCTATGCTGGGTTACTTTCTGGGAGTCTTTTGGGCCACCCTAGCCAACAACTCAAAGGAAAGTGTCTCCTGTCTGGCATTGTTTCTTGTTATGTAGCCTTTAGCTATACACATGGACTCTTAAAGAATTATATTGATCCCTTTAATCTTTGGTTATAATTTCATTTTGGGTGTTTAAGATCATGCAGTTGGCCCAGACAAACCCATTTATTTTTACTCTTAAGGTCGTTTGAGGATCTGTTCCTCATGCAGTTGGCCCAGACAAACTCATTTATTTTTACTTTTAAGGTCGTTTGAGGATCTGTTCCTCAGGGGTCACATGGGCTTAGGAGGAGCCCCTGGTTCCTTTCTTTTACCAGTTTCATTGATGTTAAAATAAGTCAAAGGACCTGCTTGACCGTGGATGGCTTCACTTGGAAGCATGGAGGAAATGTTTCCTCTGTGTTGATGCTCCTCTTTGTAGACTGGACACTGGTTCAGGTCCATCTGGTGGGTTCTTCATGGCCTCCTTGATCAAGAGGACAGGTGACTCACTACAGTTATGGGTCATTTTGAGAGATGCTCTATAGTCCCCTGGAAATTAGTTGACCTTTGAGGGCAAGGAGCAAAAACTGTCCTTTAAGTCCCTCTGACCAAATTAGTATAGGCCTCAAAGTATGGCTGTTAAACGTTCAAGAATGTTAGTTCTGCCAGTCTGGTGTGTTTAATTACCATGTACTATGTAGATAATGCTTGGGCAAAGACCAAAGTTTCTCAGATAAACCTGAACTAGACATATATTAAAAGCTTCTGTTCTGCTTTGCTTTAATTTTCGTTTGATTCCGGGATTTTTTCTTATCTCTTTCTTGATTTCTTCTTTGACCCATTTGCCATTCAGTACTGTGTTGCTTAGTCTCCATGAGTTCTTGTAATCAATAGAGATTCTTTTGCTGTTGATTGTAAGCTTTATTGAGTTGTGGTCAGATAAGATACACAAAGTTTTCAATTTTTATATATTTGTTGAGTTTTGTTTTGTGTCCCAGTATGTGCTCAATTTTGGAGAAAGTTCCATGGGGCACTGAATAGAAAGTACATTCTTTGGTGCTTGGGTGGAATATTAAGTAGATGTCTGGTAGGCCTATTTGATGTATGGTATTGTTTAATTCAGATGTCTCTCTGTTAATTCTCTCTCCTGTTGACCTATCTAATGGAGACAATGGGGTATTGAAGTCCCCAACTATTAATGAGCTGGGATTGATCTGGGTCTTAAAGTCCTGTAGTACTGTTTTTACGAAGTTGGGTGCACCAGAGTTTGGTGAATATATGTTCATGATTGTAATATCTTCTTGGTTAATTGTTCCTTTGATCAGAATGAAGTGGCCCTCTTTATCTCTCCTGATTTTTTTTAGTTTGAAGTCTATTTTGTCACATATTAGAATCGCAATGCCTGCTTTTTTCTTAGGACCATTTGCTTGGTATTCTTTTTTTTCCATCCTTTCACCTTATGGTAGTGTCTGTCCTTGAAAGTGAGATGAGTTTATTGTAGACATCAAAAAGATGGGTTTTGTTTCTTAATCCATTCAACTAGTCTGTGTCTTATGACTGGGATGTTCAGTCCATTGATATTTAAAGTTATTAATGAAAGATGTGAGTGATTTCTGTAGTTTTTATTTCTGTTCAAATTCTTGGTGTAGCTGTGCATTTCCACAGTTTCACCTTCATTAAGTTTCTTTCTACAACCTCTTGGGTATAGTCATTCCTTTCTTCAGCTCTTTGTATTGCTTCAAGAATTCTCTGAAGGGCTGTTTTTGTGGAAATGAATTCTTTCAGCTTGTTTATGTCATAGAAGATTTTCCACCCCCTTGACAATAATAGACATTTTGGCAGAGTAAAGTAATCTGGGTGGACATCTGTGGTCATTTAGCATTGGGAATACTTTGGTCCAGGCTTTTCTGGCTTTCATAGTTTGCACTGAAAAGCAGCTATAATTGTGATGGGTTTTCCTTTACATGTGACTTGTTGTTTTTCTTTTGCAGCTTTCAGTATTGTTCTACATGTTTAGTGTTTTTACTATGATGTGCTGTGGAGTTATTTTTCTTGTCTATTTGGTGTTCTATATGCTTCTTGTGTTTGTATGGGCATGTCTTTCTTTAATTTTGGGAATTTTTCTTCTATAATCCTGTTGAAGATCTGGTCCATATCATTATCCTGAGATTCATCTCCTTCCTGTATGCCTATGATTTGTAAGTTTGGTCTTTTTATGGTGTCACATAGTTTCTGCCTAGTTCATTCTTGTGTTTTCTTAAATTTTTCATAATCTTTGCTTGAGTGGTCTAATTCATCCACTTTATCTTCAGTCTTGATATTCTGTTTTCCGTTTCATTCATCCTATTGGTGGGGCTTTCTTGTGTCATTTCTAATTGGCTTACTGAGTGTTTCACTTCCTTCTTCATTTCAGCCTGAGTATTCTTCAATATTTCTAACTGTTTTCTGAATTCACTCAGAAGTTTATCCCTATCTTCCTTCAGTTCGTTGATTTCTTTTTTTGTGTGTGGTCTTTAAATTCACTGAATTCTTTTATCATGTTTATAATTGTTCTTTTGAGTTCCATGTCCTGCATAGTCTCTAGAGGATTCTCATTGTGCTCCTCTAGAGGATTATTGGTGGGGATATCTTATTTGGGTTTTTCATGTTATTATTTTTTTCGCTGTGACTTTGATATGTGGATTTCTTTTGTAGTTTCTGATTCTTGTGTGAGACCCAAACCTTCCTTTGTTGAGTTTAGGTCTGCTTCTTTTTGTAAACTTTGTGTGCCTTTGTGGTTTACTTGTTGGGCCTGAAAAGCTGGTTGGTCTAGGCTTAAGGTGCTCTCTTTTGATTTTATATTGGAAGGGCCAAATTGATTTCATCTTCCTGCTCAGGAATTTCCACAGAGGCCCAAGTTGGATGAGGATCAGATACTCTCATACTTTCTCCTAAGGACTGGATCCCTCTAGGAAAGATCCTGGCCCCATGAAGCTGGGGAGCTGGGCTGCCCAGAGATGCAAAGGGAGGTGGGGACTGAAGGAGGCCCTGAGGATCCTAGGGACTAGAGGGAGGAATTGGAATGGTCTGATGCGAAGGATCAGGAAGTAGTGGAGAGTATGGGCCAAGAGGTCAGTCCAGAGGTCTGGGGTGCCAAGATGAGAAATGGGCCAGTGCCCCTGCTAGCAGGAGAGATAGGGTGGGAGAGCTAGGAGGGTGAATGAGGCTGGGGGAGTCAAGGCACCACCTTGCTTATTTCAATTGCATCTAATTCATGTGGAATTAGTTTTTAAGTATTCAGGTTCATTATTTATTTATTTTTATTATTTTTATTTTATGTGTTCTATGTTTTGCCTGCATATGTGTAAGTGTACCATTGTAAATGCCCACAGAGGTCAGAAGAAGGCATCAGATTTCTCTGGAACTGGGTTCACGGGCAGTTGTTGGCTGCCATGTGGGTACTGGGAATTAAACCCAGGTCCTCTGCAAGAGTGGTTAGTGCTCTTAACTGGGGCTGAACCATCTCTCCAGCCCCCATTA
The DNA here is from genome assembly GCF_000622305.1 of Nannospalax galili. Lineage (NCBI taxonomy): Eukaryota > Metazoa > Chordata > Mammalia > Rodentia > Spalacidae > Nannospalax > Nannospalax galili. The sequence continues at coordinate 1,719,488 of NW_008347814.1, forward strand.
TTTTTATGGCTATTTTTCCAGGATGGAAAAGACCATTCATTTTGAATTGTACTCTGATGTCATCTTGGCCATCCATCATGTGGCTCCCAGTTCAGTTCCATTAGTTCCACTGTCTGGACCTGGGCCAGTTCTGCACAGTCTTAAATACTGGGGCTTTGTGGTAAGTTGTAAGATCTGCAGGTATATGTCATTTCAGTTGTTCTTTGTCTTCTGGTCTAGTTTTGAAGGTTTTTGCTCTCTTACATTTCCATAGAAATATTTAAATCATTTTGTCATTTCTATAGGATGATCTGCTGGACTTTATTTACAATTACATTGAACCTACAGATTCTTCAGGCAAACTAACATGTGTAAATATTAAATCCTCAGGTCTGTGGACATAGTGTATAACTCCAACTATTTAGATAGTTTAAAATTCTTCATAATAACATTGTGTAATTTTCATTTATTTGTAAAATATTACAGATATGAAAGATCACTGTGTCTAACACTTTCTTCAATATTTTGAACTCTCATATTTTTCTTACTTTATATTGACTAGAATTTCCAGAAACATGTTGAATAGAAATGGCCATATGGTATCTGTCTCAAACTTATGTATAAGGAATTCAATATTTTGCCATTAGCTATAATGACTGTATATTTAGTTTGTGTGTTTCTTTGATCAAATTAAAGAAATTTATGTTGCAAAGTAATGGGGAGATATGGGAGGAGTTGGAGGGGAGGGAGTAGGTGTGGATTTGGTCAAAACACCTTATAAGCATGTAGGAAATTCTCAATAATTTTTTAAAAAAGTTAAAAAAAACAAACAAGAAATTTCCTTTGCTTTCCAATTTGTTAAAAGTTCTTTTTAACAATAATAATGAATAAGTGATAAATTTCCCCAATGTGTCTTTTTCTCACTTGAGGAGAAAAAGTTTTTGCCACTTTTGCATTGTTAGTGGTTAACATTAGTTGAGTTTCAATGTTAAACTGATGTGCATTTTTGAAATGAACTCAACTTGAATGGCCCTTATTAATTTTCCTTTTCATATACAACTAAATTCAATTAGCTGATATTTTGGTTTTGATTTTTGCATCTGTGCTCAGGAGGGATATTGAATCATAGTCTTTCTCTTGTGTAACAGATGTTTATTTTTATGGTTTTGCTATCAAGAATGTGTTGGAAGAGACTAAAGGACTTGGGAATTACCCCAACCTCTTCTATTCTTTGGAAAGGTTTGTAAGATACGTGCATGTTCTTTTTTTCAAATATTTGGAAGAAATCACTGTTGAAATTATCTTCATTTGGAGTTTGTTTCTGGGAGGGCTTAAAAGAATAGATTTAATATCTTTTATGGATATGGGAATAGTCTTTCTATTTCTTCCTGATGAATTTTGAGCTTTTAAGGACTTTACAGGTTTCCATTGGCATCTATGGATTTCCAGATAATGCTTTCCAGCTACCATCAACACCACTGTTTGGGGACATAGCTCATTTTTAGAGTGCTTGCCTAATGTGTACAGAAGCCTGGGTTTGATCCCCAGAACCCTGTAAGTTAAGCATTGTGGTGGTTCACACCTGTAATCCCAGAACTTCAGAAGTAGAGGCAGCAGGTTCAGAAGTTCAAGGTCATCATCAGCTACATAGAGGGTTCAAGGCCAGCCTAGAATACATGTGATCTTATTTCAAAACAAATCAAATGTGATAATTTCCAGTTGCATTCATTTTCCTGCAAATGCCATAATTTCATTTTCCTTTAGCAGTGCTACATAAAATTCCATTGTGTTTATGAGTCACATTTTCTTTATCCACCTGATGATGGACTTCTAGGCTAATTCTGTTTCCTGGCTGTTGTGAATAGTGCAGCTGGAAACATGAATGTGCAGGTGTCAGTGGTGTGCTGATTTAGAATCCTTTGCTACACACCCAGGAGTGGTATAGCTGGGTCATATGGTAGTTCTAGTTTCTGTTTTGTTGGGGAGTCTCTGTACTGATTTCCACAATGGCTGCACAAGTTTACAGACCCACCAGTAGTTAATAAGGTTTTTCTTTCCCCACAATTCTTGTAGCATTTCTTCTCATTTATTTACTTGATGAAGGCCACTCTGATTGGGGTGAGATGGATTCTCAAAGACATTTTAATTTGCATTTCCTTTATGGCTAAGGATGTTAAACACTTTTTCAAGTGTTTATTGGTCTTTTGTGTTTCTTCTTTTGAGAATGTATTCAGTTCATTAGCCTATTCATCAATTTCAATTTTAGAGCTGTTAGAAAATTTTAAAAATCATAGAACAGGGGCTAGGGAAATGACTCTGTCATTAAGAGCACTGGCTCTTTTTCCAGAGGACCCTGATTTGGTTCCCAGCACCCACAAGACAGCTAACAACCATCCAATGCCCAATTCTGACCTCTGTGAGCATTGCAGGACTTAGGTACACTTACATGCATACACGTATCACACTCATATGCATAACATAAAACAATAAAAAATAAAAAATATCATAGAACAGATAAGATATGATAGTTCTTTTTCAACACAGTGTTGCCTATCAGTCTTTTTCTCTTTTGGAATCCTTATTGTTTTTTACATTTGGGAAATACTTATTATAAAGCTGGGAAAAATCCCAAGTGTTACATTTTTACTATCTTTTATTTCAGCTTTTTACACTTATTTTAATGTATTTTATAGAACATGATGTAAATCTGTAATTTATTTTGTAGTATAATTTAAGGTATGGATCAAGTTGTATGGTTTTCTAAGACATTGTAATAGTCTATTATGTTATGGTTGGATGCTGCTATTTTATATGTTTAAGGTATTTAGTTTTATGATCGATTTTCCTTTTGCTATTTCAGTAGGAATCTGGTTGAGGAGGTATGTGGAAAGGAAAGGAGCTGCTCAATTCTCTTCTGTAGTAAGACTAGTGCTTCTTGAAGGGAAGGCCTGTTCACCAACCTCAGAACCCAGAATGGAGCTTAGCTCATATTTCCACTGAAGCTTACTTGCACACTCACCATCCCACAGAGTTGTTTGGAAACTCTCCTGTGATGAAAGTACAGGAACTGTTACCATCCAGTGTCCTATGATGTCCAGTATGTGGAAAGGCCAAGGCTTGAGCCAGGCTTCTGGATCACACATCACCTACACGCTGTTGTGCGGCCATCCTTGGCAGGGCTTCTGCTTGTGTTGGTTATTTCTCATTGGATTGGCCATTTCTCGTTCCTTACTTTTCCCATTGCCTACAAACTGAAGCCTAGACTTGGCAGACAACTGATCCACTTAAACTTTACTAGGTAACTGTGCTCTGAAAGAAGAATATTTGTGTAGTTACGCAGAGCTTGGTAATCTTCTAGAAGGTCAATACTTGTCCCACTGTTCACACAGCATTTGGGATGCAGACTGTGACTATGGCCCTTGGCTTAATGTCTGGAACAAAGAGATGGTCACTTAGGCATTAATAGTCCTGCTGGTCCAATCATAGAATTGCACTTACACTCTACCTCCTTCTATGTGAGAGGGTCTAATGACCTACCGGGGTACTGTGGAGGAAACCATCAAAACTGACAGAGGTGCTCTTGCTTTTAGGAATGATGGTGGGTTGAGTACTAGGGTTTCAAATGATGACACTGTCTTTCATAGGAAGACAGAGTCATAGTGCCATTGATCAGAGACTGTCCTCTGTATAGGACAGCTGTGGTGGCTCACTCCTGCAGCAGTGGCTAGAAACCTTGTGCCCATTCTCACCTCTGCTTCTCTGAACCAGTGACCTTCTGCTTCCTCCTGTAAGGCTAAACACTTTAGAAATGGAACAAGTAAAGCAGATGATGCTGTGTTTAAGGGGATATTTCAGTTGAACTTGATCCTTGATCCCTGACTGAGTTAGGATTCTTTTATTCTTTTGTCTAGACACCACAAAAAAAAAATTCAACTTACATGGGCTTAAATTATAAGAAGCTAGTGTCTTTTGCAAGACGCCGGTGTCTTTGGCTCATGACAGTCACAGGACATTGGAAAAAGAAGGTTAGCCTTCTCCATCCTCTCTCCCATTTTCTCAAGGACTTAGGTGCTTTCTTCATTTCTGCCCCACTTTGAAGGGTCAAATTCACTTCCAGGGAGCCTTCTTCATGCTGGTAACATTGCTGTCACAGCTCAGGATTTGGCCAGAAGGGTAGGAAGAAAGCAGCTCTTTGGGTATGTTTTTCTTATTCTTTTCTGTAACTCCTTAGCAAACTTCCCTTCACTCTTACCTACTTATTTCAGATCCACCCCTTAGGCTGGGAAAGTCGAGGTGTTAATTATCCATGTGTTTGGGGAGCTGGGATGGCCCTTACTGGATCAGATCAGTAGGGATAGATTAGATGATTCCCTTCCCTAAATCACAGGGGTCTAATAAGTGGGTCCATGGGCCTGAACTTAAGTTGGGTGGCTTTAGGATGGTAGAGAGGTGAACAGTGCTGTTTGGATACAGAGTCCCTTAGCCTCATGGCACCATGTCAGTTAGATGCTTGGGGGAAGATAACAATAGCAACTGTTTAGTGTTTTTCAAGGAACACTCCAGAAATTAGTATTGACAACTATTTTAAATTTTGTGAAATTTCTTGTTTGTTCATGTCATGACTATCAGATCTTCTATACAGTCATGTCCACATTCCATGCTCGGTGGGTGCGTGTACACACACCTATACACATACATGCACAGGGCCTCCACTGTCTTCTTCATGCTCAAAAGACAAATTTCACTCTCAGCATCTGAATGACCACACTTGGTTTGTGGGTTATAAAGGCAGGAAATGAAGGATTCTTAATGCCCTCCCCCCCCATTCCCACTGGCATAAGTTTAAAGTCAGAGAAGCACAACTGACAACTAGAAATTGTATTTAATAATTTTCTATAAGCTAGGGGGAGTTTCTAGTTTGCAGCACTTGGAGAACAAAGTAAGGCCATTTGATAAAAATAAGGTCAAATGGAATTCTTTCCCCAATGTAGAGCTCTCTCTCTCTCTCTCTCTCTCTCTCTCTCTCTCTCTCTCTCTACTTTGACCTACAATTTACCAATAATGCTAATGGGGGACAAGAATACGGCAACTGGAAAAATTATTTTTATAAAAAAATGTTAAAAATTTTTTTTTGTACATTTGAGTGTTTTGCCTACATGTATATAAGTGCACCTGTGTTGTACAATTCTTGTGGAAGCTGGAAGAGGGTGTTGGATTGCCTGGAAACGGAGTTACAGACAGTTGTTAGCTGCCATGTGGGTGCTGGAAACTGAACTCGGGTCCTCTGCCAGAGCAGCCACTGCTGTCAACCACTGAGACAGCTCCTGGAAAAATGCTTTTGATAAGAAAGTAAGTAGAGACCAGGGAGGGACCTTTCCTTAGGCTGCTTCTACTGCAAACCCCAGGGAAGCTGATTGAAACCAGACAGAGATTGAGTCCAGTAGGAGGCAGAGAGGGGTGTTGAGCAAAGCCAAGCCACATATGCTTTCTATGAGCAAATATCAAGACTGAGATCTCTGCCTGATCAAAGGACTGAACCTGGAAGAGAGAACATGGGACTCAAGATGCAGAGAGCAGTGTTCTTTAGGATGAACTTTTTATTATAGAAAAGAACAGAAGATTTTGGGGAATATCTGACTTGAACTCAATAAATTTCAGGAAGCAAGGATAAGATGAAAAAACAATAGACTTTGATGAAAAGGGAGATTATCAGGATAAGAAAAGCTTTTAAGGAAACTAAAATTTAATGACTTTTTAAATGGTTGATAACAGATCTGGAAGCAAAAACTCACAAAAAAGTACAGCATCTTGCATTCCTTTTCAATGTATGTGGTTACCAGAGCTGATTTCACATTGGGCTCCCCTCCCACCTTCGGACAGATGTTTTCAGTCATTCAGAATATATTTTAAAAATGTGTAATTATGCAACTTTAGTGAAAAGAAAATTGTAAATTTAGGTTTCTTCTTCTCAAGTTTGGCTTTTCAAAGAGAACTATAATCAATGAATGCCAAATGTACCATTAAAATGACGCCAACTCTTAATAAACCTAGCTTCCTCACAAACCTCTGCATTTTAAATGTGGAATGGAAGCTTTCCACTTACATGCAGTGTATGGAAGATTCATACATGTGGCATTGGGAAGGGTAGAAGAGTGCCATGTCATAAACAAAAGGTGAAACCATGGAATCAAAAGCAATATTAGCAGTAGCAGAGATACAAGTTAACCCTGTGGACAATTGAACCAGAAATGCAATGTTTTGTAAATTTCTCCCCTTAGAATCACATGGCATGTCTCAGAAGATGGAACTGGGGTGAAAGGAGCCAGAGGGAGTTAGGGTTCTTTGGCCCGATTTCCACCACAGTGCCTTTTTATTTTTTTCTTAAAATACAATTCTTTAGAATTTGGCCATTTGAGTTATTAAAAAAAAAAACATAATTAGCTAAAGCCATTCATGGTGCTGAATCAAATTGAGAAAGTTTCCCGAAATTTAGAAGAAAAGCACCAAGAAATTAAAATAGAGACGATGACAAAAAATACAGCGTAATGTTGAAGTCAGATTAGACAGCAAGAAAAGTAGCTCATGACAACACAGCTATAGAAGAAAACACCTCTGAAGCAAAAAAGGCACGAAAGACATTTAATAAAAACGAGAGAAGGTCATGGTCCTTTGATGCTGTGATAGTTTTATAAAGATACATCCATATCTGAATCTTCAGCTATTCAAACATCTGCCTCTATACATCTATATATCTACATGTCTGCCTATAGTGTTATTCAAGCAGGAGGGAAATCCTGTAAAATTTTATTTATTTTAAAGCTGACACTAGAGTTCTCCAAATCACTGTTTTGAAAGAAAAATTTTTATTGCTTCTAATTTTTTTCCAAAATAGTTTTAAAATTACTCTTAATACACACACACGCACACACACATTATATGTTGTGGGTGAGTGTATCTGTGTAAGCATGTATATGCCATAGGATGTGTGTGTGTGTGTGCGTGTGTGTGTGTGTGTGTATGTGGTGTGTAGGTCAGAAAACAGCTTGTAGGAGTTGGTTTTCTCCTATTATGTGGGATCTGGGGATTGAACTCAAGTCATCAGGCTGGGTGGCAGGGGCCTTTATCCACTGAGAAACCTTGCTGGCCCACCTCCAATTTCATATCATCAAGATTTTTACTGGTGAAGGAATTCATGCAATCTTTTATTTTCTCTTGTCTTCCCTGGGAGATGGATAGAGGAGACTAAGGAGCCTCAAAATGCAAAAGCATCATCATCATCATCATCAAGAACAACAAAACGCTTTGAACTCTCTCTTAGGAACATTATCCCACAAAGCATTTGTTATCCAAGAAATGAATTAGAACAGGTGAAAGTGGGATTATTCTAGTACTCAAGCATTAACTAGGAAAATTGAATACTTCAAAGAATTATTTTCATATACTCTGAAAACAAAGTGCAGCCAACAGAACAAATGTAGTGTAAAATGTACACTTTAATTAAAGTGACATTTCTGAAGAGTCTGGGTATTAGTAAGAGCATGGGGAAGAGTGGAGGCAGGAGTAACAGAGGTGAGTGAATTTAAAGTGTCATCTTGCAGCGCAGCACTAGAGAGCATAGCTTTGAGTTTTGACATTAGAGACATATATTTCCAAGTGTGATATTCAAGCCTTAATTATAAAACTTACATATCAGATTTTTCAAGTCTTAAGACTAAGATTTAGGGATGTTCTTGAAAAGAATTAAAAAATATATTTATTATTTTTATTTTATGTGTATGTGTGTACTGCCTGCATGTAAGTAAGTGCACCCATGTTGTGCAATGCCCATGGAAGACAGAAGAGGCTGTGGGAGACCCTGGAACTGGAGTTGTGGACAGTTGTTAGCTGCCACGTTGGAGCTGGGATTCGAACCTGGGTCTTCTGCAAGAACAACTGGTGTTCTTAACTGCTGAGGCATCTCTCCAGTTCCCGAGCATAAAATTTTAAACCAGCCAATGTATCACAGAAAATAACAGAGGTAAAACATAGTGTGAAGATGTGAGAAAATAAGAAAAACAATAAAAACTTCTCCTGGTACTTAAAAGCATAAAAACAAGTTGAGCATCAATAAGAGACATATTACTGATGACAGCAAATATAAATAGGTTATTATATTTAAATGAAAATAGGTATTTTTATTCTAGCATAGAAAATTCCCAGAAAACCAAAATCTCATGGTAGGCTTTGTAAATGACATGTCCATCTAAAAAAGAAAAAGAAGAAATGAAAATAAAAGAGACAGAAAAATAAAGTCAAAATGTTGGGCTAATATATACAAACAGTTAAAAATCACAAATAAAATACTTCTATACTGATATATAATTGAGAATTAAAAGCATAAAACCATTAAAATTGATTGAAAGGGTAATTTAATTTGATAAATAAAAGGCACATTGTAGACAGAAATATTCATTCACTGAAAATCATGTCATTGATTGTCATTTATTTGATAGCAAAATATTATTACATAAGGATCACAAGAAGAAAAAAATTATAGTCTGGGAAATAATGATCTTAGCACAATTTTTATGTCTCTGAAAGATGAAGCAGCCCAACCCAAGAATACAAGTGTAGGGGTAATAACATTACTAAGTTTAATTAAACTAAATTGAAGTTTATGTCTTACAAATACGTTGAATGCTTTTGAGAAGAGTTCATTGAATAGCAATGAAATGTAATTAGAGCAGAAATAAAACTTTAATGTGTTTCAAATGGGAGAAAAGATATAACCCATCTTTCTTTTAAAATTTTATTTATTATTATTAGTTTTTATGTGTATAAGTGTTATTCCTGCATGTATGTAACTGCACTCATGTCATCCAATGCCAGTGGAGGTCAGAAGAGGGCATCAGATCTCTAGATCTGGAGTTACAGACGGTTGTTAGCCACCATGTGGATGCTGGGAATTGAACTCAGGTCCTCTGCAAGAGCAGCCAGGGCTCTTAACTACTGAACCATCTCTCTAGCCCTTCATCTTTCTCTATGATCAAAGACTTCAGTTATGTGGGAAAAATCATACTAATGCCAAATACTAACTTGATCTTGAGATTTCAAACACTTTAGGAAACTGAAAATGAGAGGTCACCATGTTAGACCTACAGGCACCATGAAAGCAGGGCCGAAAGGAAGGCCTGCTTCTGGTGGAAGGGGGAGTCGATGAGAACATTTGAGAAGTGAATGAAACTGACCCAAGAGTCAATCCAAATCAGAAAAAGAAAAAGTCTTCCAAAAACAAAAGAAAGAAAAATATGAAGCCAAACATCGGCAGTAATTAAAGAATAATTACAAGAAGTATCAAGAAATCAATGAAATCTCAGTCTTTAATTATTTTCATGAGATAAACTATAAAATAAAAATCTTCTTATACAATTAAGCTTGACTATCTAAAACTATGGATAGATTTTAAGGAAAACATAACAAATTAACAAATTTTTTCATTAGAAATTACAAATCATGGAAGATTGAATAACTAAAGAGCTGTTTCCTGAGATGTGAAAACTTACACTTGAAAAAAGGACATGAGGGCTTGGATGGGTGATTTTATTTATTAAATGTGCAATAAACAGAACAAAGCAATACATATCAAGTTTCCTTACTCATTCATTAAGATCCTTAGTAACAGAATTGATATTCTCTCTGTGTGCAAAAATTTTAGGGGTGTATTTCAGCGGGAGAGTATGTGCCTGTGTGTATGAGCCCCTGGTTCCATTCCTACACTGTGAAAAAAAATTATAGCCCAAGTTGAATTGTGAGAATAAACAAGTTTTGATTATAACACTGGCAAATGAAGACCAATATTCTACGATATGGAGTTGAATTCATTTCAGGAATGCAGTGATAGTTTAATGTTAAGTAAAGTCACACAAATGCAGAAAAGCAAGCGACATATGTTCTTCCTCATTTGTGGATTGTAGCACCAATCCCTTATATGTGAGTATATACATTCTGATGTAACACTAGGAGCCAGGCAGAGGGAAAGGATACATGGAGGTAAAAGAAAAGAAACAATCTGAAAGGGAGATAGTAGGGAACAGATGTTACCTGAGGGAGGTGGGAAAAGTGGGAGTAATTGGCAGGGAGGAGAGGAGGGAGGGACATGCAAGGGACCTTGGTGTGGGGCAGGGAGGGAAGTCAGGATAGGAAAGATGGCAGGAGTCCGGAGGTATTGGGGGGAGGGTAGGGATAATGGGGGCACTGTGACTAGGGAGGGAGGGAGGAGGGAAGCTGGATGGGAGAAAAAAAAGTGGAGATGAGTGAATTTCCAGGGGCTAGGAAACTTAGAGGGAAAGTGATGCCCTAGAAACCTTATGAGAAATGCACATAGAAACCCTGAACATCAATGCATATGTACACCTGGGAGTTGCTTGGCAGGGAATGCAGTACCAGATAGAAGAGACCCCTCTTAGAGTGAGAAGCATGCCATACAGCACTCGTCGAACAAGCTTCTTTTTGCAACAGATGGAGGCTACTGCAGAGTTGCACAGCTGGCCAGACACAGAGAACACATGCCTGGGAAATGGCCAGTACTAGATGACACATCTGCAGTTGAATCTCAACTAAGGCTCATGGAACATAGCAGAATAAGGGGTAGAGAGAGGGCTAATGCACCCGTCAACTCTGACCAGTGAGGCTTTCTGGTACATCAGAGGGCGATGCACACAGAAGGCCACAACTGGCCAAGTTTTGGAGAATAAGATACTGTAGGGTGTAGGATGGGACTCCTATATAGAACCTCATCCACTGACGGCTCAGGGACCATTGCGGAAGATGAGGCAAAAAGATTGTAAGAAGCAGGGCTGGTTCATGAACACAGGGAGGTAGAGGCCTCCAGGCCATTGGAGGCTTGCTCATGTGAACCTGTGGCAGCAGTGGCGTTGAATGCGAGACTCATGTCAGCTCAATTAAACAAGGGGCCAAAAAGGAGGTGAGAAATAGATGGTGGGCCAGCACTAGATTGAGAACTATTTGAGATTGATTGCTGCTGGGTGAGGGAGAGTATGACTTACGTACGATACCTGGATGGGCTGACTAGATTCCAGTGGATGCATTACACTGAAGGGCAATTGGGTACAAGCACCTGAATGACTAGGACTCAGCATGTATGGCAGAGTGCATAAGGTTCGGTGGGAGGATGGGGGAGACATGGATGGGGGAAGGGGTTGATTTGAGTGGGAAATGTATGAAATTTAAAAAGCTCAATAATAAAAAAGAAATTACTCATAAAAAAGAAATACTTCATGATAATGCATGTTCATAGATCAATCTGCCTCTACATTATCCAGTCTCTATCTTGGTTTCTGCTTCAAGTTGGATTCTAACTGTGGGGTCCAGCACCAGGACACTGAGTGACAGTTGCCCTGAGTGAGTTTGTGAGACCCTAAAGCAGAGTGAGAACAGAGTGAGACTTCTGAGCTTCAGAGGAGAAGAATACTCAAGCATGTTGGAGTCACACATCCTTGGAGCATTTTACTGAGGGACAGTGATCTCTCTATGATGGGCCCATTAGACCTGTGAGTATTGACCAAGAAGGTTGCAGATCCACTGTGCTAGCCTTAATCATGAGAGGAAGAGGTTAAGGGGATCCCTTTGTGTGGTGATGGTTTATTCTGTTGATTGACTTCAGTTAAAGCAAAATAAGTACAGACTACTCCTAACACTTCTGTGGGAGTGAATAGAGGGAAGAGCTTTTGTTTGTTGAACTTCAACCAGGTTGCTTTTCCTAGGAAGGTTAGTTTCCATAAGCACACAGCCACTATTCTTGAGGCACAGCTAAGTATTTACATACATCACTCCTTAAGTATGCAAAAGATAGTTTTCAATAAAAATTGTTGGACAATACATCATACATCCAAAAATACATAAGCTATCTGTGTGCAGCTCAGTGAATCATAAAATACACACCCACATGTCCTCTCTCCAGCTGAGGCAGATATTTCCAGCACTTTCATGCTGAGCCCTGGTGTGAAATATCTCATTTTTGACCCTACTCTCTCCCATGGTGTAATCTTCCATTCCAAGTTCATGGTTATTATTATTATTATTTTTATTATTATTTGGCTTATCTTTGTGTTTCAGTGTCTGTGTATAAACCATAAAACAAAACACTGATTTTGCTCATTTTAGAACTTGCTGAGTGGAATGCATTCTCTATGTGAATAGGATGCCGTGAGACTTACCTCCCAGGTGTCCATCAACTTGAGAGCAGAATGGTCCAAGAACTCAGGTATCAACTCTGAAATCCATGGGCATCAGTGCCAGCCACATGCTGCTCACTGGTGATGACTGGTTGTGGTGAGGACACTCAGGCAGATGTTTTCTGGGAGGCAAGTCTTTTTGGTCCAACTCGGGGAGGGGCAAGGAGTCTCCAAATAACATTTGTTAGATTGCCGTGTACTCTATCTTGCTTCTATTCAAGCCCTCCTGTCTCTCTTCCGTGGAGTCAGCTCCCATTGTAGATGGTCAGCTCTTCTAGACTCCCTCTAGCAAGACTAACTTCTTTCACAAAGCTGTTTTCTCTAAGATCCTTGGACATTAAATTCCATCCTGCTGTCTGCTTCTTAGAAGACTTGAACTACCCTCTTACCAACACTTTTGACTTAATTACATTTTAGTGTGTGTGTGTGTGTGTATGTGTGTGTGTGTGTGTGTTTGCCACAGTGAAGGTGAGAAGCCACCTTGCAGGAGTCAGTTCTCTCCTTTTACCATGTGGATCTTTGGGATAAACGGGTTGTCAGGTTTGATGGCAGGCGCCTTCACCCTTTGAACCATCTCCTCAGTTCTCATTCGATTTATTTTTTTAGGTAAACAATTCTTTTTTATTCCTCAGTGCTGACTAGTGAATTCATTCATTTTCTCCACTGTGCAATTTCAATTGTTTATATGTCAAAATGTACTTAGCGCTTTGTGGGCAGATTCTTTTTTTTTTTTTTAAAGAATTTCATATCATTTAAACAGAGACTGGAAAACAATGTTCTGTGGGATCAAATCTGCCTGATTCTGCTTATTAGTTACCTTTCTTACTGCTGTGAGAAGATATCTGAGGCAATTTAAGGAGGGAAGGGTTTGTTCTGGCTCAGTTTGAGGATGCAGTCCATCATGGCTGCAGTCCATCATGGCTAGGGTGTGGTGGCAGGGGCTTGAGGCCCATTGTATCTGCAGTCAGGAAAGAGACACAGATGAGTGCTGGTGCTCAGCTGGCTTTCTCCTTTTCTCCCTTTTATTCAGTCTGCGGCTCCAGCCCATAAGATGGTGCCATCTGCACTCAGACTTGGCAGTCTCTCTTCAGTCCCAGAGGCGTGTCTCCTAGGCAATCATCAATTTAGGCAAGTAATCACCTGGGAGGTAAGTCTCATGGCATCCTATTCACATAGATAATGCATCCCACTCAGCAAGTTCTAAATGAACAAAACCAGTGTATGGTTTATATACAGACATTGAAACACAAAGATAAGCCCAATAATAATAATAATAATAATAATAATAATAATATATTTTTTGATAATAAAGATGAGCATCTTGTTGTGGATGGCCCACTATATAAGAATATTTCACATCTTCAAATGATGTGTAAATATGAAATTCAAATTTCAATATCCATAGGTAGCTTTATTGCAGTGTGGCCTTGGCTGCTGCTGTATTGCCTAACACCTGCTTTTCTGCCACAAGGGTAGAGCTGAGTGGTTTCAGGATGATTTTTGATAATAAAGATGAGCATCTTGTTGTGGATGGCCCACTATATAAGAATATTTCACATCTTCAAATGATGTGTAAATATGAAATTCAAATTTCAATATCCATAGGTAGCTTTATTGCAGTGTGGCCTTGGCTGCTGCTGTATTGCCTAACACCTGCTTTTCTGCCACAAGGGTAGAGCTGAGTGGTTTCAGGATGATTTTCAAAGAACCAAATATTTGCTATTTTGTACTTTACAGAAGAAGTTTGCTCGTGTTTGCTTTAAAAAAATGCTGCTGAAGCTGGGTATGGTTGCACACTCTTTTAGGCCTAGCACTCAGAGGCAGAGGCAGGTGGATTGCTGTGAGTTCAAGGCCTGCTGGGTCTATATAGTGAGACTGTCTCAAAAAACAAAAAAAAAGAAGAAGCTGCTGTGAATGACCTTGGAACGGGCTGTTCGGGAGGGAGCCTTAGGAGAGCCATGTCTGGGTCCTGGGACACATGCACTTCTTGTTTTTATTAATGTCAAATACTTTTCCAGAGCAGTGACAGTCATTTTCTGTTCTCTCAGCAGCGAGTGGAGCCACATTTCATTACATCTTTGCTCACAGATGTGATGTCTAGTATTGTCTAGTATTCATTTCTCACTACCTGGATGTGAAATGTTTTCTCATTACAGTTTTAATGAGCATTTTCTTAAATTCTAGTAAAACTGAACAGATACTTATGACCCATTTGTGTTTTATCTTTATGATGTTCTATTTCTTTAAACTTTTTCTCAGATTTTTTTCTTTGTTCTTGATGAATGTATTTTTTATATGAACCATTTATCATTTAATTCATTGAATTAAATCACCTTGTTTAATTTGTGACTTCATTTATTATTATTTTATTGTGTCTTGGTTAACAGGCATTCTCTTCTTCCTTTTTTCGCTTTTTTAAATTTTGTAGTGTTAGAAATTGAACCTAGGCCCTGTACATGCTTGACAATTGCTCTACTACTGAACTATATCCCCAGACCTCTTCTTACTTTTCATTTTGACCCAGACTCTGTTCTAGTTTCATTATGTTGCTGTGATAAAACACTCTGACTAAAAACAACTGGAAGTGGAAAGGGTTTATTAGGCTTGCATTTCCAGCTCACAATTCATCACTAAGGGAAGTCAGGGCAGGAACTCAAACCAGGAACAGGGTACTAAGAGTCATGGACGAAGGCTGCTTGATGGCTGGTTACCTGGTGTATTAGTCAGGGCTCTCCACAGAAACAGAACCGGTAGAATGAATATATATGTATAGAGATTTATCAGTTTAGCTCACAGGATAGAGTCTGAGTAATCCAACAATGGCTGCACCACACTGGAGAGGCTGAGAATCTGTAATCCCTCAGTCCACGAGGCTGGATGTTTTAGTAGTCCCAATCTGGCACTGAAGGTCTGACGAATTCCAAAATAATCAGCTAGTCTTCAGTCTACAGCAGCAAGACAAACTCACCAGCGAGAGAGAAGGCAAGCAGCAAGAAGCCTGGTGTTCTCCTCTGCCATGGCCTTTTATACGGGCTACCATCAGAAGGTAACACCCACATTTAGGGTCTGTCTTCCAGCTTCAGATGATCCAATTAAGAAGATCTCTCATTTCAGTTAATCCCTGATCCAGTCAAGTTGACACCCAGGATTAGCCATCACACCTGGTTTACTCACAGGCCTATGCTTTGCTAACTTTCTTATGCAGGCCAGGCCTACCTTCCTAGAGATGGTGCCTCCCACAGTGGGTGGGCACTCCTACATCAATCAAGACAGTTCCCTATAGACATGCCCACAGGCTAGTCTGACCTAGGAAATTCCTCCATCAAGGTTGTCCCTTTCCAGGTAACTCTAAGTTGTGCCACCTAGACACAACTTATTCTTTTTTTTTTGTATTTTATTTTTATTTTATGTGTATGAGTGTATTGCCTGCATGTGTGTAAGTGCACTCGTGTAGTGCAATATCCATGGAGGTCAGAAGAAGGCATCAGATCCCCTGGAACTGGAGTTACAGATAGTTGTTAGCTGCCATGTAGGTTCTGGGAATCAAACCCAGGTCTTCTGCAAGAGCAGTCAATGTTGTTAACCACTGAGCCATCTCTGCAGCCCACAACCTTATTTTTTTTCTTTTAGAATATATACATATTTTGAAATTTTATTTATTATTTTTATTTTATGTGTATATGTGTATTGCCTGCATG
>NW_008347814.1:1735880-1735980 GCF_000622305.1 Nannospalax galili
ATAGAGTTTTTAAAAAATCAGTGTAAGATTCAATAAGAGTGAACTGGAGAGATGGCTCAGCAGTTAAAAGCACTGGCTGTTCTTGTAAAGAATCTGGGTT
>NW_008347814.1:1736669-1761692 GCF_000622305.1 Nannospalax galili
AAGTGGGCACCCCAACCCCATTTATGGCTGTGCTGGAAAATCCACACTCAAATATAGATCCTGTGACTTCCTGACAGCCATACAAAATGGTGATAGAGGTTCCTCATGGCATTCTTGGCTTTATATCCTTAGCACAACCTTATTCTTAAAACATGTCTCATAAGTAGGTTGAGCTTACTAACTAGGACATTCCACCCCTTGTGAACCTGACACAGAAACACATCACTTTAAGCTATACTCTTTCATTTCTTGTCCCCAAGGTCTTATGGTAATATCACAATAGAAAACACAATCCAAATTTAAAAGTCCCACAGTCTTTAAAATTTTCAACTCTTTAAAGGTTCAAGATCTGTTTAAAAATCCAGAGTCTCTTAACTCTTAATCAAGGACGAATGATTTTCTTGTTCCAACAGCAGGGTAAATCCAAATCTTGTAGCTCAGTGTCTTGCATCTGGAACTCAATCGTGATCTTCTGGGTTCCAAAGTGCTTGGGCAATCTCTCTTCTCCAGCTCTTCCATCTGCAGCACACACAGCTTGCTTTGCCTTGTAGGCTCAGGGTGGCTTCAGTCTACACATGTTGTTGTCCCATGGTCGCATCTTCATATCCTGGGGCCTTCACTACAACTGAGGGCACACCTTTATCAATGGCCTCTTGTGGCTTCCCTATGGGGACTCAGATCCTGCCACATAGCACCAGGCCTCAGGAGAGCTCTGTGACTCCCTCAATCTTGCATCTCTCATGCTTTCAAATTCAGCACCATGTTGGTGACTCCTACACACTGCCAAGTTTGGCTACCAGCTTGGTGTGTAGCCTTGGCTTCTATGTGTTTCTCTTTCATTCCTTCATGTTTGGTAAAATCCAGTTATTCCTATAACAATTATATAGGTGTGGATCTGTTTCTGGACTTAACGGTGAGGCTTCATATTAGTGGTGAGTGGAAGCTTTATTCACCCATGGTTGTCTTTATCTTACTGATGCTTTTAGTATAAAGTCTGTTTTGTCAGTCTTCTTTTGGTTAGTAATTTCTTCTCTTCTGTTTTCTTAGTGTTTTTAAAAGAATCCTTAGTTTTTGCTTTGTGTGTATGAGTGTTTGCTAAGTGCATATAAGTGGAGCACATGCGTGCAATGCCCACATAGGCTAGAAGATGGAAGGCATCCGACTCCCCTGGAGTTGGAATTATAGATGATTGTGAGCTGCCATGTGGGTGGTGAGAACCTAACCTGGGTCCTCAGCAAGAGAAGTATTCTTAACCACTGAGCTGTTTCTCCAGCCCCGTGTCCTTATTCTTAAAACATGTCCTATAAACAACATGCAGCTGAATTTATCATCCTTCCTGACTATACTTTCCTATTAACTGGAAAGTTTAGCTCACTTGGGTTTTTTTTGTGATGTGTAATAGTTATGTTTAAAAAAATAGGTTTCCTGCGCACCTCTCCTTTTCTGTCTCATTTCTTCTTTTTTATTAGTTAGGAAGTTGTAAAATTTTTGACATTTCTTTAGTCAAGAGGTAGCCTTTTCATGGTACAAGTCAGATCATGTCATTTCTGTGCTTGAAATCCATCAATTATTTCTCCCTCAGCGCAAAAGTCAAAATTCTTGTGAAAGTTCGTGAGGCCGGATGGTTTCGTGTCTTGTTCTTCTTTGGCCATTTTGTCTTCACGTTTCTGTCCTAGATACCTTGTGCTCTCACTCATGTCCTCTGCTCATAAGCCACCTTACTGTTGAGACCTTTACCTACCAGGTCACATAAAGCAGCAGGCATTTGTTCTCCTTAATCCCCTTCTTAGCACCTACCACTCTCTGATGTAGGACATATTTTTTTTGTGTGTTATATAGGCGTAGTCTGTTAAAAGGCAAAATCTATCACTGAGGATTCTTTTAGAAAAATATTTTAGTACACAAGACTACAGGTTTCACTCTGACTTTTTCATATATACCATTGTACCTGCTTGTACGTGTGTGCTCCCATCTCTTCCTCCTCCTAACAGTCCCCCTTCTGTTTTCATGTCATACATCTATGTTAAATCTAGGTTCTGCAGATGAGAGTTCTTTGCCCTTTTGGTTCACTTCTGTATTCCCAGTGTCTATAGCATCATCTTGCATGTGGCAAGAACTTAAGATCTGTGAATGAATGGATAAATTTATTTGCCTATATTTTCAGTCATTCAGAGTTTTGCATTCTCCTCTCTCTCTCTCTCTCTCTCTCTCTCTCTCTCTCTCTCTCTCTCTCTCTCTCCCCCTATCCCAAAATGATATGGAGAATTTACAAGACTGTGTTGCTGTGGAGAGCTGAGGGGCATCTTAGATCTGTGCACTGCAGAACCTGTACCCTCACTGTTTTCTCTTCTGGGTGGCTGTCATGGCCCAGTTCCTGGGCCTCTGCACAGAGTCCCTTCAGCTGTGACTGAGTTCTATACTTAAGAACCTTTCATGAGTTGAGTACTCAATGCTGAAGACCATGGTCTTGAATATTTTCTTTTGATCCTAAGTCTGACATTCTCTTTGTCCCACTTCTACTACCCATGTGATTTTGCAGTCCTTCTGGGACCTTCTCTAGGGCACATGGAAATTCTAGATCCCATTTCTAGTGGAGGACCTCAAAGGCCCCGGACTCTGTCAGCTTCCCATTTCCATTCACCTTAGATGTGTATTCCCATTCAATGTAGGGTTTTTCTTGGATCTGAAGCTTTCTCACACTATGTTCATCTGGGGAAACAGTCAGTGTTCCCAGACTCTTCTCTACTCATCTGAAGTGTTGATCTTCCACCCCAGGTTTCACCCTAAGGGAAGTTGGTGAGTGTCCTGGCATCTTTGAGTGGCCTCTTCTTCCATTCTAGTGAACTGGAAATGATGACACAAAGTTTTCTGTCTTCGTATCTATGCTTTTCCTGTATTGTCTGGAAGTCGACTGGGTTTGGCTTTGATGTGTACACAGGAAGCATTTGGGGTCATGCTGCTTCTCATACCCCCTGTTTTATTTTATTTTTTTAAGAACTTGGCTTTCAAAACCTTGATACAGAATCAGATTATATATTTTTTGTATTTCTTCTAACAATGTCAATAAATGCAAAGTTACACATGTGTGAAAAGAAAATGAACACGGTAGTCAAGAGCTGCTTGACGTAAACTCAGTTGTGTGAAATATCAGCATCTGACTCCTTTCTGCTCAAACTGAAGTTGTAATCGATGTGTCAGGCTTCATTGGCACTATGTCTTCAACACAATTAGCATGTCTTTCTTTGACATGTAATGAATGTTCTCAATAGATTCTGGCTGTACTTCTGGTATTTCCAAAATCTCCCCAATGATGTCCTTGTTTTCAAAGTGAGATTATATCTGGATGCCACATGAGACATTAAACAACACACAGAAATCTTTTGGCTTTCTGACTAGCGTTGATGCGGATATTTGAGAGAGAAAGGGCCTTTCTCGGCCTGGATGGGCTTGACCTAGGGATTAAAGTGCTGGACGATTAGAGGTCACCAAAAGTTGACATCAGACAGTGGCTCTCGAGTTCTTTATCTCATGTTTATGAGGAATAAAATTGTGGACCAAGGAGGAGTGAGCAAAGCAAAAGCAGATTTTATTGAGGAAAATAAAGGAAAAGCAAGAAATTAAAGAAAAGTGAGAGAAACTCCCAAGAGGGAAAAACAGCTGAGCTGCTCTTCTAGGGGAATTAAAAAAATGTTATTTTGATGGGATTTTTATGGGACCTATGGCAAGAACTGGACAAAGACTTTGGCCATTTCTATTTGGACTGGTTAATTTTCTGGGATTTTCACAAGCTGAACCAATGGGGGCCAACATTCTCTTGGCATGCCTCTTTGGTCCAAGCAGGGAGATGATCATGTGATAGTCACAGGTTGCTTGCCCAGTTAGAGTGGTGGTCAGCCACTGAGAAGCTCCTCTGTCCATCTCTGACTTGTTCTTCCAACATTCTCTTGGCATGCCTCTTTGGCCCAAGCAGGGAGATGATCATGTGATAGTCACAGGTTGCTTGCCCAGTGAGAGTGGTGGTCAGCCACTGAGAAGCTCCTCTGTCCATCTCTGACTTGTTCTGTTATCTGATGACCTTAGCTCATCTGTTGGCTACCAGTGCAAGCCAGCATTACAGGTCACTGGTCTTGTAGGTGTTACTGATCTCCAACCTTGGCTGATGTCTTACTGGCTGTTAATTAAACTATGCTGCCTTTGGTCTTACATTTACCTGACCAGCTTCTAGCTTACCATAGGTTTTATTTCCCCTTACTTCTGACTGGGAACTGACTCCTGTCTCAGTATGATTCACTGGATTTAACTCACTTCCAGCTACCTTAAGAACTCATACCATGGCTGCTATCCTTTGTCTTTGTTGGCACACAGTAGGTCCATTCATTCCACAATTTCCTACATACCAGTCATATTCCAAAGACTGGGAACATGGGGTAGGATAAGCACCTGAAGCAGACAGGCAACACACTCAAAATTTGCAGCTACCAGATCAAATGCTGAAGTGTTCCAAAGCATTTCGTGGAAAATGACTGTGAAACTAGCTGTAAAAAATGACTGAAATGTAGACCAAGCATGGAAGAACTTTCTAGGAAGGGGAACTTTTCTGTGTGGACAAAGCCTGAGGCATGAAATAATGATGGTAGACTTACAGGTGATAGATGTTTAGTGTACTAGAGTGTGGGCTCAGCCTTGGAGCAGAGCAAGAGACAGGACACAGAAAATAGAGAAAGGAAGATCCCCTTGGCCTAGAGGTAAATAGTGGATGGGAAGGGGCCAAGTCTGGAGAAACAGACACCTAATGCTTAAAAGATTAGAGGGTCTGGCACAGGGGTAAGGATCCCTAAGTATATATGAACTGTCATAAGGAAACCAATTATATGTTAATAAAAACAATTTATTCATTATTTTTATTTTATCTGTATGAGTATATTCCCTGCATGTGTGTAAGTGTACCTGTGTCATACAATGCCCACAGAGGTTAGAAGGGGGTGTCAGATCCCCTGAAACTTGGAGTCACCAATAGTTGTTAGCTGCCATGTGGATGCTGAGAATCGAACCCAGGTTCCCTCACAGAAGCAATCCTTGCTCTTAACCACTGAGCCATCTCTCCAGTCCACTTTATATGGTAATTTAAAAATAAGGACAAAAGAGTGATTTTGATCTGTTGCAAATTTACAATTTTTTTGTTTTTTGCTTAAGCATGCTATAAAGCTACATAACTTTGTTGACTGTATTATACTTAAGTTAAAATTGCAAATCAAACAAAAGAAACAGACTATGCAGATTAATGTGTGTGCAGTGGAAAATGAAGATTGTAGAGTTCATGGGTTTGTGCGACTTCTGATTTAAAATTTTTTTAATTGAATTTTTGTGTATTTCATACAGAGAATCATCTTTATACCGCCTTCCCTCTTGTCATCTTCCCATAGCCGCCCCCCACCCACTTGAGTTGATACCTTCTGTCATTTGTGTTAAAGCCTATCATGTAAAGTTAATGTCCCCAAATGTTCCTCAGTGCAAGTTCATCGACTGGGATCTAGTCAGTCTATCTAGAGTCCCTCCCTCTAAGAAGATCAACTCTTCCTCACCAAGCACTAATCAGCTGCCAATAATTCTTAGAATAAATTTGGGGCCTGCAGTTCATTTCTAGAGTTCTGTGTTGGGTTTTTGTCTGCTTAAGTTTGCGTGGGTCTTGTGTATGCTGACACCATTGCTGTAGGTTCATATGAGAAGAGTCCCAGGAGACTGTAGGACTATTGCCATATGGTCATGCACCTCATCCCTGGCTCTTACAATCTTTCTGCCCCCTCTTCATCAATGATCCCTGAGCCCTGGGTGGGTGGATTTTAATGTAGGAGTCCTGTCCAACAACCCACACTCTGCAGACTCTTACTCTCTGCGTTTTGGCCATTTGTGACCTTTTGTCTTCCTGGCCCTCTGTTGCATGAGGGAGCTTCATTGATAAGAATTGAAAGATGCATTAGTGTTCTCTTCATCCCTTGTTCTATGTTCTGTGAACCTTAGATGTAGAGGTTACATGCTAGATGTACCACTTAGACTTGGGCAATTCACAGACAATCTCTGTGTGTGACCAGTTGTGAAACTCTAACTATCTCTGTCTCTTGAAAAAGAACCTTCTTTGATGGGTGGTAAGTGGGATACTTGTCTATTGATTTAAGACCCACACTGTCTAGGAATGTGACAATCTTGGAGTCTTCTCTAAGATCTATGACCTCTCTAGCTATGTGTATTTGCTAGGTTTATAGTACCACACATGAGTTTCTTCCCCTTGAGTGGGCTTTAAGCACAATTAAGTAGCTGTTGATTATCCCCAAGATAAAAGTACCACTACTGCACCAATATCATTTGCTGTGCTGGTCATTGATATGGTTTTTAGGCCTTGAAGCTGCAGTTGGACCATCAATTGATGTTCTCCCTTAGCAGCTTGCATGGTGCTCTTCAAAGCTATGAGAGCTAGCCTTCAGGGATGGTGGTTCTAGGTCAGTTCCAGCTCCATTGCTCCAAATCCTGCGTCCGAACTATGTCCTGTCTTCAGCAACAGGGGCTTACCATCAAGTTCTGGGAGGTAATCAAGGACCATGGCAATAGTCTGTAATTTTTGGAGTCTCTTGGACTACCCTGGCCAACAATTCAAAGGAAGGTTTCTCCTGTCTGACACTGTTTCTTGTTATGTAGCCTTCATCTATAGTAACAGATTCATAGAGAGAGTATGAGTATTGTATGTGTAATTTTTCAGTAGGATTTTGGACTAATACCATTCCCTCTGTTTTGTTTTTATACTAGCAAGGCACTATTTCTCTCTCCTCTTTCTCTCCCTGTCTTATCCTCCCTCCCCACCCTCCCGATTGAAAGTGTCCCCATTTCCCCCATTTCTCCCTTGATAATTTCTTTCTGAAATAGTCTCACCTCTCTTGAGTTCCTTCTTCCCCTTTATTCCCAAGTTCCTTCTTCCCCTCCCATTTGACTACCCCCTTTTTAGCCATTTCTCCCGTAGAAATAGTTGTCTCCTACTATTCTCTCTCAGGTTCTTTCTTTCCCTTTACCTCCCTGGTTCCCTTCCATTTTCCTGGTTCCTGTAGTTACATCAGGATATGCACTCACTTATAAGGATTTGGTGCTAGGATCCACAAATGAGGGAGAACATGACTTGTTTTTTTTTCTGAGTCTGTTACTTCACTTAGTATAACAGTTTCTAGTTCTACCCATTTAACTGAAAATTTCATTATTTCATCATTCTTTACTCCTGAGTAGAACTCCATTGTGTAAATGTACTACATTTTCATGAACCACTTGTCAGTTGAGGGACACCTAGGTTGCTTCTATCTCTTAGCTATTGTGAGAAGAGCAGCAACAAACATGAATGTACAAGTATCTTTACAATAGGATGAGTCCTTTGGGCACATGCTAAGGAGTGGTATAATCAGGTCAATATGGGAGGTTCATTTTTCGTTTTTTAAAGAGTTCTCCACACTGCTTTTCCATAGGGGTTGCACGAGAGTTTGTAATCCCACCAGCAGTGAATGAATGTTCCGCTTTCTCTACATCCTCACCAGCATTTGCTATAATTTGTTCTCTTGATCTTAGCCAGTCTGACTGGGGTAAGATGAAATCTTATGGTGGTTTTAATTTGCATTTCCCTGATTACTAACAATGCTGAACACTTTTTAAGATGTTTCTTAGCCATCTTTATTTATTTTTTGAGAACTCTCTGTTTAGATCCTGTATTAGTTGCTTTTCTGTTGCTGTGATAGAAACACTAACCAAAGCAACTTTATAGATGGAAGAATTTATTTGAGCTTACAGGTCCAAGGGGCAAGAGTCCACTCTTGCAGGGAGTCATGGCGGCAGAGGTGGCTAGAGGAGGAGTGGAAGCTAAGCTCTCACATATTCAAGTAGGCACAGGAAACAAGAGAGCAACTCGAGATCTGGCAAGGCTTAAGAACTCTCTAAGCCTGGCCCCAGTGACGTGCATCCTCCATATAGCTGCACCTTCTAAGACCTCCCAAAACAGTGCCACCAACTGGGGACAAAAATATCCAAATTCTTGGAGCCTATGGGGTACATTTTCATTCAAACCACCACATTCCATCCCCTGGCCCCCATAGGCTCATGACTATATAAAATGCAAAATGCGTTTAGTCCAACCTTAAAAGTCCCCATAGTCATTATCAGTTTCAATGCTATTCAAAAGACCACAGTCTAAAGTATCTTCTGAGACTCAGGGAAATTTCTTAACTGTAAGATCCTGTGAAATCAAAAGACAAATTACATACTCCCAACATATAGTAGAACCAAATATACATTACTGTCCCAAAAGGGAGGAATGGAGGCATAGTGAGGAAATACTGGACCAAAACAAGACCAAACACCAGCACAACAAACACCAAATCCAGTAGCTTCATGTTGGACGTCTACGACTTTACTTCCAAAGGGCTTAGGTGGCTCAGCCTCTCCAGCTTTGCTGTGTGCAACTTACATCTCTCTCTTAGGCTGGTACCACTCCCTGTATGCAGCTGTTCTTGGCAGATGTCTCACAGCTCTGGCATCATGAACACCTTCTTGGGGTCTCCATTGCCAACCAGGATTCACCTTCACAGCTTCGTGCAATGGCCTATTAAGGCCTTTTTTATGCAGGAGAATCCCTGCTGCATGCTGCCTGGCCTCGGTTGCTCTCTAAAACCACGGAGGAAGAACTGATGACCCCTTTACTCTTGCAGTTTTCATGCCTCTAAAGCCAGCACCAGGTGAATGACACTGCCAAGTTTGGTTGCAAGCTCTGGATGGACCCCAGCCTGCTCTTTCCAGTTTAGAAGCTTTGCTCTTCAGTGGCCCCTGCAGCATTTCCTTTCACAAGCTGGAGGCTTAGCTGGGTGTGGTCTTGCCCTGGAGGCACTCTCTCCATTGTTTAAGTGCAAATTTCTAGGCCTTTCCCTAATCACTTTAATCTCCTTATCAAAGGGATCTTCTTCAGCATGTACATTTTCATTCAAATCACTACAGATCCTTAGCCTATCATTTAATTTCTTGATTCTTTGCTTTTTGAGTTCTTTATAGATTCTGTATGTTAAACGTCTGTCACCACTGGGGAAGATTTTTTTTTCCACTCTGTGGATTTTCTATTCACTTTTTTGATGGGTTCTTTTGTTGTACAGAAGATTTTTAGTTTAATGAGGTCCCACTTGTTGACTGTTAACCGTAATTTCTGAGCAACTGGTGTCTGATTTAGAAAGTCCTTTCCTATACCTATATCTTGTAGGTTATTGCCAATGTTTTCTTCTAACAGTTTCAGAGTTTCAAGTTTCACTTTGGCGTCTTTGATCCATTTAGAGTTGACTTTTGTGCAAGTTAAAAGATAAGGATCTAGTTTCATCCTTGTATAGGTGGAGATCCAGTTTTGCCTTAAAGTAGTGCCTGTCCACTATTTGTTCAAAATGCTATTGTTCCTCCATGGTGTGTTCTTGGCCCCTTTGTCAAGTATCAGGTGGCCGAAATTGCGTGTACTCAGGTTTGGGTTCTCAGTGATGTTCCCTTGATCCATCTGTCTATTTTTGTGGTAGTACCATGCTGTTTTTATGACTATAGCTCTGTAGTATGCTTTGAGATCTGATATAGTAATTCCCTCATTGTTTTTTGTGCTTAAGGTTTCTTTGGGTATCTGGGGTCTTTTTTGCTTCCATATGAATTTAAGAATTTTTTTTTTCTAATTCTATGTCATGGGGAATTTGATTGGGATTGCATTGAATCCATATGTTGATTTTTGTAGGATGGTCATTTTCATGATATTAATTCTTCCAGTCCATGAGCGTGGGAGTTTCTTCCATTCTCTGATGTCTTCCTCAGTCTCTTTCTTTAAATATTTAAAATTTTCATTATAGAGATCTTTGATGTTTTTGGACCAGGTTTATTCTGAGATTTTTTTTTTTTTTCAGCTATTGTGAATGGAGGGTTTCATGGGACAGTCCCTGTACTTTTTCTCTGTTATTGTTATTGGTATATAGAAATGTTCCTGATTTTTGTAGATGAATTTTGTAACCTGCCCTGTCACTTTACTAAAAGTCTCAATAAGATCTAGGAGGTTTCTGGTGGAAATTTTGGGCTCTCTTAGGTATAGTATCATATCATCTGTAAAAAAGGATAATTTGACCTCTTGTTTTCCAATTCATATTCCTTTAATTCCCTTCTCTTGTCTTATTGCTGTAGCAAGAGTTTCAAGCACTACATTGAAAAGGAGTGGAGACAGTGGACAGCCTTCTCTGGTTCCTAATTTTAATGGGAATGCTTCCAATTTTATGTCCATTTAGAATGATATTGGGGGTGAGTTTGTTGTATATAACTTTAATTATGTTGTGGTATGTTCCCTCCAGTCTAATTCCCTTTAGGACTTTTATCATGAATGCATACTGAATTTTGTCAATGGCCTTCTTTGTGTCAATTGAGATGACCATGTGATTTTTGTCTTTGAGTTCATTTATATGATTTTTAATGTTTATTGACTTATGTATATCAAACCATCCCCGCATCTCTGGAATAAAGCCTACTTGATCATGATTGATAATCTTTTTCATGTGTGTCTGTATGCAGTTTGCAAGTATTTTGTTGAGAATTTTTGCATCTATAGTCATTAAAGATATGGGTCTGTAGTTTTCTTTTTAGGTTGTATCTTTACCTGGGTTCATAGAAAGAATCTCAGAGTTCTCCCTCTGCTTCTATCTTTTCAAATGATTTAAGTAGTATTGGTCAAAGATCTTCTTTAACTGTAAAATTCTGCTGTAAATCCAACTTGGCCAGGACTTCTTTTAGTCTGGAGGGTTTGTATTACTGTTTCAATTTCTTTATGTGTTATGGGTCTGCTTAAACTGTTGATCTCTTCTTTAACTTTGGTGGTTCCCATGATTTTAGAGATCCATCTGTTTCTTTTAGATTTTCAAATTTAATAGAGTATAGGTTTTTAAAGCATTCCCTTATAATGGTCTGGATCTTTTGGGTGTCTGTTGTGATGTTTACTCTTTTATCTCTGATTTTGTTGATTTGAATTTTGTTTTTCTTTTGGTAAACTGGGGTAAGAGTCCATCTATCTTGTTTAGGTTTCCAAAGAACTGCTCTTAGAGTCATTGATTCTTTGTATTGTTTTCTTTGTTTCTTTTTCATTAATTTCTGCTCTGATTTTTGTTATTTCTTCTCATCTGCTGTGTTTGGGTTTCATTTGTTCTTGCCTTTTTCCTGGGTAAAGTATTCTGGGTTGGCATCTATGGCCATTTAGAACTTGTTATACTTTGGTTCAGGCTCTTCTGGCTTTCATAGTTTGCATTGAAATGTCAGCTGTAATTCTGATGGGCTTTCCTTTATATGTGAGTTGTTTTTCTTTTGCAACTTTCAGTATTTTCTCTTTTTTTCTGTACATTTAGTGTTTTTACTATGATATACTGTGAAGAGTTTATTTTCTAGTCCTGTCTATTTGATGTTCTATGTGCTTCTTGTATTTCTGTGGGGATATGTTTCTTTAATTTTGGGAAATTATCTTCTACAATCCTGCTTAAGATCTGATCAATACCACTAACCTGAAATTCTTTTTCCTCTATACTATGATGGATAGATTTGGTCTTTTCACTGTGTCCAATATTTCCTGCATATTCCATTCCTGTATTTTAAAAAATGTTTCATAATCTTTGCTTGAGTGGCCCAGTTCTTCAACTTAATCCTCCAGTGTTGATATTGTTTTCCATTTCATTCATTCTAGCAGGGAGGTTTTCTCCTGTTGTTTCAAATAGGCTTATTGAATTTTTCACTTCCTTCTTCATTTCAGTCCGAGTTTTATTCAATGTTTCTCTTTTGTAAATTCAATCAGACGTTAATCCCTATTTTCTTTTAGTTCTTTGATTTGTTTGTGTGTTCTTTAAATTCATTGAATTCCTTGATCATGTTTATGATTGTTCTTTTAAATTCTGTGTCCTGAGTTTTATCTAGGGGGTTTTCTTGTAGAACTCTTCTATAGGACTGGTAGAGTTTGGTGGGAATATACTGTTTTGATTTTCCATATTATTATTTTTCCTTTGTGATTTTGACATGTGGATTTCTTTTGTTGTTCATGATTCTGGCATGAAACTCAAGCCTTCCTTTGTTGAGTTAAAATCTGCTTCTGTTTGTATTAATGGTATGCCTTGATTGTTTCCTCATTGGGTATGTAAAGATGGTGAAAATTTCAGGTTCTATCAGACTTTTACATTGGAGGGAACTGATGGCTTCACTTCAGCTACTCAGGAGCTTCCACAGAGGCCCAATCAGGCTCTAGTCAGGTACACTCAGTCTTCCTTCTAACATCTGAACCCCTACTAGTAGGCACTCACAGCACAATTTGGGAAGTTTGCTAAGGGGAGGCACAATGTAGGCACTCTCAGACAGCTCACCAAGGTCTCAGCCCCCACTCTAGGGCCAAGAGGTCTAGCCCTGATGAAGTGGGAAGGACCTCACATGGTCCCAATTAGAGGGTTAGGTATGACTTGATTTGACGAAGCTCACCACCAGGTGGAGGCAGGATCTGGGTACTCTCAGATGGTCTGAGGTCTAGCCTTGGTGAATTGGGAGGGACCTCATGTGGTCCCGATTACAGGGTTGGGCACAGTGGGATTTGGGGAAGGTCACCACCAGGTGGAGGCTTGATCCAGGCACTCTCAGGTGGTCTGCTAAGGTCTCATCTCCTACCGTAGGGCAGAGAGGTCTAGCCCTGGAGAAGAGGGGCCTCCATGACTTCTGATTTTTTTTTTTTAACCAATGTTTGGTCTAAGGAACTGATGGCGTTGTACACCTATTTCTTCAGGGAGGACAAACGGAGGTCATAAGATTGAGGAATTTAACCAAACAGAGGCTCAAGAAGTAGCAAAACTTCTAAGAATCACTAGGACCTATCCAAAAGTTATATATACAGTAACAAGTCTGGGGAATAGGGGACTGGCCAACAGGCTGAGCTGCCTGAAAGCTGTTCAGGGTTGTCCAGGGATGCAGCCTTCATGAGCTCCCACCCATGCTGGCTTTTCAATGCTGCATTTGCCTTTGAGTCATTCATGCTCCTGTAAGTAAACCTCACCCACACACTACTCTAAGTAACCCCAATAATCTCACAGTTTCACTAAGCTAGACTTAAGTGGAAGCATTTCTTTGGCCTATGCCCTATCTGGGGTAAATGGATACTTGTTCATATTTTCTCAGGAAAAGTGATACAACAGATGGTAACAGTAGTCAGTAAGCACCCAGTAAAGTTTGGGAATGCTATTCATCTATGGACACACAGTTTAACATTTATTCTAACAACCACTCTATTAATACTATGATTGCCTCCATTTTCAAATAGGAATGGCTCAGAGAGAGTAAGTAAATGCTGTAAGGTGGTCACCCAGATAGTGAACTGTACAGATAGAATTCAAATCAAGACAGCCATTTCCAAGAGCCAGCACTATTAGATCTGGAACAACCTTGACCATGACCATGACCTTGGTGGAATGAAGGAGATGCATCAGTTATGATATGACCAGGAGATGATCTACAGGTTAACAGTAAACACAGAAAAGAAAATGGCATGGGGAGAGGGTATGGAGTCAGGACATGAGCTTTGTGAGCCGAGTTCAGCATCAATAAATCTTTTTTTTAAACTTCAAAATTGTGGTAATCCTAAAACATGAAGTTTGCCATATTATCTATTTTAATGTACAGTTCAGTGAATCAAGTGCATTTGCATTACCACCATTCAGATCTTGAATTCTTCATCTTGCAGAACAGACTTGATACTTATTAAACAACTCCCCATAGCCCCCACCTTCAGCCCCTGTGATCATCATGCTGTCTTCTGTCTTTATGGGTCTGACTGTTCTAGGTGTTTCAAATAACTAGAATCATAGATTTTAAAATTTTTTTCGGTCTTTTTGAGACAGGGTCTCCCTGTAGCCCCAGCTGGCCTGGAACTCACTATGTAAACCAGGCTGGCCTTGAACTCACGGAGATCTGCCTGCCTCTGCCACCCAAGTTGCTGGGATTAAAAGAGTGTACCACCATGCCGGGCAGAATCATAGATTTTTAAGAATTTCTTTTCACACTAAACATAATGTCCTCTGGGATTATTACTTATACATACATATATATTTAATTTCTTATTTATGCATTAGTTAACAGATGCTCAAATTGATTCTGTGTTTTATCTATTATCATTAATGCTACTATCAGCACGGATTCACAAATATCCCTTCTACACTGCTTTCAGTTGCTCAGCATACATACCCAGAAGTGTAATGGAGGAATCATATGGTGATTTAGCTTAAAAATTTTAAGGTGTTTCAGCTTACTGTATGATTTCTTCTGTGATCTACTTATTGTTTGGTTGCATATTAATTTCCACAAATTTGTTAATCTTCCAGTTTTCTTTTTATTGTTTTCTAACTTTATCTTCTTGTGGTTTAAGATGTTTCATTTAATAACTATCGTCCTAGTTAGCATTCTATTGCTATGATAAAACACTGATCCAAAGCAACCAGGGAGGAAAGAGTTTATTTCATCTTACAGCTTACAGTTCATCATGGAGGGAAGCCAGGGCAGAACTCAGGGCTAGAACCTGGTGGTAGGAACTGAAGCACAGACCATGGAGGAGCACTGCTTTCTGGCTTGCTCCTCAGGCCTGTGCTCTTATACAACCTAGGACCACCTGACAAGGGTGGCACTGCCCACAGTGGGCTGGGCCCGCCGACATCAACCAGCGATTAAGAAGATGCCTCATCAACATGGCCACAGGCCAATCTGATGGAGGAAATGCTTTTATTGAGGATTTCCTCTTCCTAGGTGTGTCAAGTTGACACCTGAAGCTTAACCAGGACATCTATGTTTGTGTGTGTATGTATGTATATATGATGATGCACATAAGTGTGAGGCTACATGCACCCATATGCATATGTAAGGATGAGAGCAGGATGCTGGGTGTTTTCCACCATAGCTCTCTACCTTACTGCCTTGGGATAGGGTCTTCCATGGAGCTGGAAGCTTACTGTTTTGTCTAGGCTGGCTGGCCAGAGAACTCTCAGAATCTGCCTCTCTTCATTCCCCAGTGCTGGGGTTACAGGTATGTGCAGTCATGTATAGGTTTTTCTTGCTGGTGATCAAACTCAAGGCTTTTAGAGCAAGCACTATGACCTACTGAACCATCCCTCCACCCCTAATATCTATCTTTTTAACTCTATTGATGCATAAATTGTAGCCTAACATATGGTCTATCATGATGAATACCTCATGTGCACTGAAAATGTGTATTCTGTTGCTGTTGTGTAGAGTTTTCTGTATAAGTTTGTTAAATCTAATTGGTTTATTGGGCTGGCTAAGCTCTCTATTTCCTTATTTTTTTTCTGTCTGGTGATTGTATCCAATTTGATGATGAGGTTCTATAATCTCTATTTTCGGTCTTGTCAAATTTTGCCTCATTCATTTTTATGGTCTGTTATTAAATGTGTAAATGTTCATAGCTACTATCTTAGCATATTAAAACATTTATTAATATCCAGTGTCATTTATTATCTCTTATAATCTTTATTTGATTCAAAGTCTATTTTGTCTGATAGTACATCTACCATTCCTTTTTTTGTTACTATTGACATGAAGTGCCCTTTTCATATATTTACTTTCAGTGTATTTCTATCTTTTGATCTAAAGTGGTTCTGATATAGACAAAATGAAATTGGGTTATGTTGTAAAAATCTATTCTACACTCTTGGTATTTTAATTGAAGAAGTTGAACCACTTACATTTAAACTAATTACTTACAAGGAAGGATTCCTGTCATGTTGCTATTTGTTTTCTATATAACATATTCCTCTTTTTGTCCCTCATCTCCTGTAGCACTATGTTCCTTTGTGTTTAGTTGCTTCAAATAGTGAAATATTTCTCTTTTAATTTACTTTTGTGTGGATTCCATAATTATTTTATTTGTGGTTATCATGAATTAAACTTAACATATGAAATTATAACACTCTAATTTGAATTTATACCAATTTGACTTCAATAATGTACAATATGTCTACTCTGGGCTTGGAGTGTAGCTCAGTAGTAAAGCATTTGCCTGGTATATATGAGGCTGTGGGTTCTATCTTTAGCACTGCCAAAAAAACATATGTTTCTTTATAACTCTGAGTCAGGAGTTAGCTCTCTGTAGGAAGTAATGGAAAAAAAGACCCATGTCACGTAAATATGAGGTAAAAGACAGTATAGTTTAACTAATAGCCAGGAAGACACCAGTCAAGATTGGTGGCCAGCACATGAGCCATCAGAAGTGGCTCACAAAGCAAGTCGGACAGAGAGGCACTCAAACATGTGACTGCCAGTTGAGCAAGTAATGCATTAAAAAGCACATGACCATCTCAGTTGGGTCAGGGAGACATATCAAGAGCTCAAGGGCTTCCCCATTGGTTTTGCCTGAGATATGCCTAGAGAATTAACCCATCCCAATAGAAATTACCCAAATCTTTGTCCAGTTTCTGTCATGAGTCCTAGAGAAAGCTTCTACAATGTGCCTGTTCATTTCCCCCTCTCTTGGGCTCCCTCCCACTCTTGGGGTCCCCCACCCCTTAGGAGTGTCTCTTTGATTTTCCTTAATGAGGCGTGCTTTCCCTTTGTTCATTTCTGTGTGTATGCTTGTGTTTAATCATTGATGTGAGGCAAGAAAGTAAAAGGCTTCTGTCTCAGGTTGACTTTGGTGAATATTGATTCACCTGATTCCTTATGTTAAGCTCATCTGGGCTGAGAAAGCCCTGTCCATCTTAAAGATGTGCATCCGTTAGATTACTGCTCCTTTCAGTCATTAATGTTGCAATCATGCCTTTACTGTAATGTAAAGTCACATCTTTATACATGTGTGTTCCAAAACCTAAGTTAATTGCTTTTTTTTTGTTAATTATTTTGATGGGGTCTCCCTAGTCACAGCCTACCTGGAAGACATGATGTGAACCAGGGTAACTTTGATCTTGCAAAGATCCACCTGTCTCTGCCTCCTGAGGACTGGGATTAAAGGTGCACAGCACCACACTTGGCAATAATTGCTTTAAAAAATGTACCTATCTCTTATTTCCATATGAAATAAAATGCGGAGATACAAATCAAAGTTGTAGTAATGCTAGGTTTTATATTAATAATTGCTTTTAATGTTTTGGTCTCCTCAGTCCTATTGCAAAGAAAAAAAATAGAGTTACAAACTGTTGCACTGATAACCTTACGATACCTCATTATTTAAACCTTTCCCTTTTCATATAGTGGTAATTGCTCTTACTCTTTTTTAATTTCAACCCCATGACTTTTTGAGTACTTCTTTCAGGACTGGGTCAGTGACACTAAATTCCCTCAGCTTTGCTTAAGAATGACACTTCTCCTCATTTTCTAGTGATAGTTTTGCTAGATACAGGATTACTGGTTGATAATATTTTATTCTTTTTAAAATATTTTATTGTTTTTTTTATGTGTATGAGTGTATTGCCTGCATGTGTGTAAGTGCACCTGTGTTGTGCAACTTAGAGTTCAGAAGAGGGTGTCACATCCCCTGGAACTAGAGTTATGGACAGTTGTTAGCCACCACGTGGGTGCTGGGAATTGAACCCGGGTCCTCTGCGAGAGCAGCCAGTGCTCTTAAGTGTGGAGCCCTCTCTCACCCAATGTTTTTTTCTTTCATACTTTTAATATCTTAGCCCATTGATTCTGGACTCCCATAATGCACCTGCAAAGTCTGTTTATCTTTTTATTGAAGACGATTTGCTTCTTTCAAGATTTTCTCCTTGACTTAAAAATTTTTTTGATTTATTTATTTTTATTTTATGTATATGAGTGTATTGCCTGCATGTGTGTAAGCACACCTGTGACTTACAGTGCCTGTGGAGGACAGAAGAGAGTGTTAGATCCTTTGGAACTGGAGTTACAAATGATTGTTAGCCACCATGTGGGTGCTGGGATTCAAACCTGGATCTTCTGCAAGAACAGGCAGTACTCTTAACCACTAGCCATTTCTCCAACCCCTCTTTGTCTTTTGACAGCTTGACTATAATGTCTTAAATAGACCTCTTTGCACTTATCCTACTTTGTGTTCATTGAGATTTTTTAGATATTTATATTCATGTCTTTCATTAAATTTGGGATGATTCCAGTCATTATAGCCTTGAGAATCTCTCTGCTTGTTGTTCTTTTTCTCTCTTTCTGGGGCTTCTACAGTGCCTGGGTTGGACTGCTTTGTATCCCGTCCTCCCTTGCTCTGTTCACTCTTGTTTATATTTTCTCTTTTGTTTTTTTCAGACCAACTAAATTGCCCTGTCTTCAGGTTTAATGACTCTTCTTTCTGTCTGCTCAAAGTTGCCTTTGACTCACTAACAAAATTCACATTTCAGTTCTAGGTTTTTTTTTGTTTTGTTTTTTTGTTTCCATTTTGGTTGTTTTCTAGTTATAGATATTTCTTTTTTCTACACATTATTTTCTTGACTTCTTACACATATTCATTTAGCTTTTGAGCATCTTTTAATTATTTAATTTATTTTTATTTTATGTGTGAGTGTACTGCCTGCATGAACATAAAAGTGCATCCATGTCATGCATTCCTCTAGGAGGACAAAAGAGGCCATTGGATTCCCTGGAACTGAAGTTATAGTTATAGTTAGCTGCCACATGGGTGCTGGGATTTGAACCTGGGTCTTCTATAAGAGCAACCAGTGCTCTTAATTGCTGAACCATCTCTCCAGCCTTTGAACAACTTTAATACAATTGTTGGAAGTGTTTTCTAGTTGACATGCCATTTGACCACTAGTCTTTCTTTGGAACAGTTTTTCCCCTTTGAGTGATTCATGCTTTCCTGTTTTTGTGTATGCTTTGTGATTTAAAAAAAATTAGCATTTATTTTATTCTAAAAGCATGATCACCTTTTACTCTAAGATTATTTTTATTGAATTTTAAGAATTTCATGTAGCATATTTTGATCATATTTAGACCCCCCTTAAATGTACATTTTAATCTGATAGTTTGGTAACTCTGGAAGCCAGACTCTTTCCTTCCTCAGAGTTTTCTGGTGTTTTTGGTGTTTTTTTTATGAGCTTAACACATCAACTTAGGGTCTTCTTAGGACTTTGCTGAGACTGAGCCTTTACATAGGCATGTGTAATGACTTTCTCATTTCTCCTGTATGTATATTTGCTTTTTAATTATTTTTAAAGTTAGTGTACAAAATAATGGTTTCATTATGGCATTTTCATTCACACATTCATTGTACTTTACTCTTATTTACTCACTCCCTTTGCCCTCCTCCTCCCTCCTTCCCCTCTCTTGCTAGTCTCCTTCCTGTCAGGAGAGTTCTCTCTCTCCTCTCTCTCTCTCTCTCTCACACACACACACACACACACACATTTAAATCTAGATTCTACAGGTGACAGAAAGTGACATTTTGTCTCTTTCTCCTCCTTCCCTTCTCTTTTTTCCTTCCACCTTTCCTCTTCTTTCATAGACCCCCCTTCCACTTCTGTGCCGTGTGTGTGTAAATCTGGATTTTACATGTGAGAGACAACCTGTGATATTCAACTTTCCAAATCTGATTTTGTTTTATGAAGTCTTAGCCTGTAATATCGGACTTCTAAAGAAAAAAAGGAGAAAAGTAAAGACAGGAAAAAGGCGCCATTATTTTCAGTTCTCTGGAAGTCTCCATCTAAGAAGGAGGGGTTTGATTACTGGGGTACTTGGGAGCCTGTGGAGTATCTATCCCCTCTGCCTCCGTGCCTCCATGCTCAGAGCAGCGGTCAGCGCTCAGAATCTGGGTTCTGAGGAGGAGTCCTTATTACCCCTCATGGCTTCTGAAAACTGCATGCCAGCTGCTCAAGGAGCACGTGAACCACGAGAGTGGAGGGTGGGGAACAAGTAGCCACTGCTGAGCCAGGAGCTGAGAGGGCTGGAAGCTAACTGCGGTTAGATGTGCAGGACTGCCACTTTCCAGGAGTCGGCCCATTCTGTCCATGGAATTGTCGTCTAGGTGGAAAGAGGCTCCTGGTCTTTCCTACAGCACCTTCTTTTCAGAATCCAAATGTGTTCTGATGCACTTTATCCCTTAACTCTTCACTGCCATAGGGAAGGAACGATGTAGGGATCTGTAGAAAGCTGGGTTGTATATAGGCAAGCTCACATTCCAAAGCGGGTTTCTTCCCTCCCTCCCTCCCTCCCTCCCTCCCTCCCTTCCTTCCTTCCTTCCTTCCTTCCTGCCTGCCTTCCTGCCTTCCTTCCTGCCTGTCTTCCATCTTTTCTTTGACGATATGTAGCTTGCATTCTGTTACAGGGCCACTTGAGTCTTCTTTCTAATTTCTAATGTTGTAGTTCTAACCTCTGACTTTAGAATGTTACCGTACTAGAAGACAGGGTCTTTACAAAGGTGATTAAGTTAGCGGAGGTGTGTTCTAATTCAATATGACTGGTGTCCTAAGAAGAAATTTTCACAGACATTTACAGAGGAAAGAAGATGTAATGAATGGTACAGGAAGTAAGACCACAAGGCAGCAAACCTCAGAACCAGCTCTGGTGATGCCTCGACTTTGAACTTATGGGCTCCAGAACTCTGATAATATAAACTGTTGTTGCCAGGTGACTCCACTTCCTGTTACCTCAGCATTCAAGAGGCGGAAACAGGAGAGCTGTAACTTAAGGCCAACCGGAAGTATGTAGTGAGTTCTAGGCTGGACTGAGCTACAGAGAGACTTCGCCATAAAAGCAAACTGAAATGACAAAATATAAAATTATTTTATGTTATTTTATTACAGCAGCTTTACCAAACTAGCACACATCATGCAAGCCTCCCTTTTAGGACACAGTTCA
This sequence comes from Nannospalax galili, assembly GCF_000622305.1. NCBI lineage: Eukaryota > Metazoa > Chordata > Mammalia > Rodentia > Spalacidae > Nannospalax > Nannospalax galili. The sequence goes on from NW_008347814.1 coordinate 1,757,532, forward strand.
GTAGCTTTTAGTGTTCCTAGAGCTCTGTAGCCATCATAATGACTTTTACTCCATTCAGTAACTCCTCCTGCATTTATCCTCTTGATAGAGTTACTGTTTCATTTTGACCTATTTGGAATGTCTTTTGATATGGGAGAAATTTTTATTTGTAGCCACAAAAGCATCTGAGACTCAAGACATTATGCATAATCTCAGTGAACATTGGAAGAAGCCCTCTTTTGCAAAAAGCTGATATATTTTCTGATAGAATAGCTCAGATTTCTGAATGTTGTTTTCCTCCTTCTCTGCAGTCATTATGTTTAAAACCCAATTCTGAATTCTTTAAAAAAGCCAGTGTGCCAATTCCTTCAAATCACTTATGTATTTTTAAAAAAGGAATTGCTCCCTCCCTTGGCTGTGAAAATTGGCCAAGCCCCTGTGTAGGCTTCTGCTCCCCACCAGTAGAGGTGTGGTGGGTGCTCTCGGTGCCAGAGGAGCCCCTGCCAGTGTGTTTTTGCCTTGAGCTCAGCCACTGTGGCTCATTAGTGGCAGAGAGAAGGTTTTGAGACTCAAGGTAGCTTTAAAAGCCTTATACCTTGTAAAATCCAATTGCTATTTAGAGTGAGTGGTGATGTTAAATATAGTTGTTCCTCTATAAAATGTATAAAAGCATCCCTTAATTGGAATTGAATGTAGGCTCCAGAAAATGCATCATGATTAGAGAAGGAAAAAAAAGGCAAATGAGGCTAGGTCTCTTAATTTTCTTAGACCATTGATCTATGTTTTTATCTGTATCCATATCTGAAAATGCATATTCACAAACATGCCTATATATATTGTTTATATGTGCCAGAGGAAGGATATTTCTGATGGAGTTATCAGCTGTTTTCTGGCAATTTCTAATCAAAGGAGAGGTGCTGACATGGATCTAGCTTTTACATTTTATGCTGTTGTGAACACTGAGGTGCAGAACCTGAATTTGAATCCTACAGGGTCTATGTGGAGCTGTGGATGGGGTAGGAGGACTTCTATTGCACAAGGGGTCTCAAATCCCTTTTAGAGGTGAATAGTAAACTCAGCCATTTGTGTGGTCTATTTCTCAAGGCAACCTTCACCCTCCTTTTTTCCTGTGCAGGTCGGATGCTGTTTCCAAGAACAGTTGCTGCAGAACTGGGCCTGTGTTGCTATGTGAATTGCTTTTCTTGGGATGAACATCTTCCTGGCGATGTCATCTAATTTTAGGCTGCAGGAGATGGAAATGAGGCAGCAGACACAGGCAGGAAGCAGGTGTCAGAGAATCTTCTCCTTCACACTCTGAAACCCAGCTAACTGGGGCGGCGGGGGGGGGGCACTGTGAGGATATGTTGGCAGCAGGGATGGTTGAGAAAGGCACAGATCTCCAAACCAACAAGATTTGGGGCTCAGCAGAGCTAGGCCTGAGGCTGTATCCGAGGAAGTATCAAGATGGTTCAGCTCAGATCCCACAGGTCCAGGGAACCAGGGAGTCCGTCAGCAAACAAGTACTCTCTGAACCTTGGTGTAAGTTGGCACAGGGAAGAGAAAGAATATGAGAGAGAAATGGCAAGGGAAAGGGAGAGCTTTGTTTAGTTCCAACATCCTTGATAAGATTAAGCATTTCTTTATGAGTCTGAGTTGGAGATTGCACTGGGTGACTGACAAATACCACAGGAGCATCATGAAAACCATTCGAACACATCTTTGTTTGGAAACAGTGCTGTGTGCTCTGGACTGGGGAGGTGGTTCAGTAGGTAAAGTGCTTGCTGTGCAAACATGAGGACCTAGTTCAATCTCTAGAACTCATATAAAAAGCTGAATGTAGTGGGAGGCATTTGTAATCCCAGCACTAGGGAGGTAGACAGGCAAATTCCCAGGGCTTACTGGTTAGCCAGGTTGGCATAGCTTGCTGAGCTCCAGCCCAGTGAGAGACCTTGTCTCAAAAAATGAGGCAATAGCTCTAGGGGAACAACACCCAAGGTTGATCTCAGATTTCCATATGAAGGAAACCTGTAAACTTGTGAACCCCCCCCCCCACACACATGAGAGGGAGGGAGGGAGGGAAGGAGACAGGGAGAAAAACAGTGCTCTTATTTTATTCTGCGATGAGAAACTATCTCTCGTCACGTTTTGAAAATATCCATGGGGTTTTCTCTCTCCATTCTCCTGTGATGTTTTCTTCCCCCTCTCCTCCATGGCATCATAATGTACACTAACATGCTGATGGACTTCCAGCCCTCCTCCCCTTTTATATTCCCTCCCAAACATCATTATTCTTCAAAGCATCATAAATAGTAAAGCAAACAAAAAAGAAAAAAGTCAACTATTTTTTTCTCTCTCTGGAAAATTTATCAAAAAAATCATCTCTATCGCTTTTTAAAAAAAATTTATTTTTATATCCACTTCCCAGATAGCACCCTCCCATAGCCTCCCTTTCCCTCCCCCAACTAGAGCCCTTATACTCTGATATCCCTGCTACTGTCTGCTGTGTTGTTGGTACCCCAGCCAGTCACCACTACTTGCCCTTCTGGTGAATCTAGTAAGTCTATCTAGAGGTCTTTGTTTTAGGAGGGTCAGCTGTTCCTCATCTAGTGGTAATCAGTTGTCAATATTCCTTTGGACAAGATAGGGGTCTTCTGTTCATTTTCCCAGTTCTATGCTGGGTTACTATCTGGGAATCCCTTTGGCCACCTTGGCCAACAACTCAAAAGAAGGTATCGCCTTTCTGGCATTGTTGCTTGTTATGTAGCCTTTAGCTATACATATGACTCTTATGAAATTATATTGGCCCTTTTAATCTTTGGTTATATTTCCTTTTGGGTGTTTAAGGCCATACAGTTGGTCCAGATAAAGCGATTTGTTTTTACTCTTAAGGTCATTTGAGGATCTGTTCCTCAGGGGACACACAGGCTTGGGAGGAGCCCCTGGCTCCTTTCTTTTAACAGTTCCATCTATGTGAATATAAGTCAAAGGTCCTGCTCGACCATGGTTGGCTTTGCTTGGAAGCATGGAGTAAATTATTCCTTTGTGTTGATCCTCCTCTTTATAGACTAGACACTGGTATAAGTCCATCTGGTGGGGTCTCCTCAGCCTCCTTGATCAAGAGGACAGGTGGGCCTCACTGGTCAAGAGGGCAGGTGACCCACCACAGTTAGAGGACATTTTGAGAGATGTTTGTAGTCCCTTGGAAGTAGTCAACCTAGGAGGGTAAGGAGCAAAAAGTGTCCTTTATGTCCCTCTAACCAAATTATTATAGACCTCGAAGTATGTCTGTTAAACACCCAAGAAGGTTAGTTCCACTAGTCTGGAATTTTTAATTACTGTGTGTCATGTAGATAAATCTTGGGAAAAGACCAGTTGTTCTCAGATAAACCTTACCTAGACATATATTTCTTGATCTGCTATGTATAATTTGTCAGTAGGTTGTAGGAGTAATATGGTTCTCTCTGGTTTTCAAAACTGGCTAGGCATTGTTTATGTCTCACATTCTCTCACCACTCCATCATGGTTTCCCCAAGTAAGGTGCCCCCATTTCCCCCCTTTCTCCCTTACTAATACCCTCCTCCTATGGTCCTACCTCTCTTGAGCTCCTTCTTTCCCTTTATCCCCTAGGTTCCTTGTATACCCTTCCCTCCCCCCTCCCTTAAAGTAATCCAATTTTTATCCATATCTCCCTTATTAAGGCCTGTTTCCTACTGTTTTTCTCTTTCAGGTTATTTCTTTTCCTTTACCTCCCTGTTTCCTTTCCATTATCCTGGTTCCTGTAGTTATGTCTGGTTGCATACTTATTTATCAGAGTCTGATTCTAGGATCCACATATGGGGGATAACATATGTCAATTTTTTTTTGAGTCTGTGTTACTTCACTTAGTAAAACTATTTCTAGTTCCATTTAGTTGCAAATTTCATGATTTCATCTTTCTTTACTGCTGAGTAAAACTCCATCGTATATATGAACCACATTTTCATTATCCACTCATCAATTGAGGGACACTTAGGTTACCTCCATCTCTTAGCTATTGTGAAAAGAGCAGCAACAAACATGGATGTACAAGTGTCTCTGCAACAGGACGAGTTCTTTGGGTATATGCCAAGGAGTGGTATAACTGGGTCAAATGGTAGGTTCATTTGTAGTTTTTTAAGAGTTCTCCACACTGCTTTCCATAGG
>NW_008347814.1:1761711-1761934 GCF_000622305.1 Nannospalax galili
GTTTCATAGCCATCTTTACTTCTTCTTTTGAGAACTCTCTGTTCAGCTCCTTAGCCCATCTTTTACTTCGGTTACCTCTTGTCTCGGTTCTCTGTTTTTTGAGTTTGTTATATATTCTGTTTATTAAACCTGTGTTGGATGTGTCACTGGTGAAGATTTTCTCCCATTCTGTGGGTTTTCTATTCACTTCCCTGGTTGTCTCCTTTGATGTACAGAAGCTTTT
>NW_008347814.1:1762174-1763630 GCF_000622305.1 Nannospalax galili
AACATAGGGGTTTAGTTTCATTCTCCTGCAAGTGGAGATCCAGTTGTGCCTGCACCATTTGCTGAACATGCTGTCTTTCCTTCAGTTAAGGTTCTTGGCCCCTTTGTCAAATATCAGGTGGCTCAAATTGCATTTACTCATATTTGGGTCTTCAATTTTGTTCCATTGATCTATGGGTCTATTTTTGTGCCAGTACTATGTTGTTTTTATGACTATAGCTCTGTAATATAGCTTGAAATCTGGTATAGTAATCTCCCCGGCATTGCTCTTAGTGTTCAGTGTTGTTTTGGCTATCCAAGGTCTTTTGTGCTTCCATATGAATCTTAGGATTGTTTCCTCTAATTCCGCGAAAAATGTCATGGGGGATTTTGATTGGCATTGCGTTGAATCTATATATGACTTTTGGTAGGATGGTCATTTTCACAATATTAATTCTTCCAATCCATGAGCATGGGAGGTCCTTCCATCTTCTGATGTCTTCCTCAATCTCTTTCTTTAAAGATTTAAAATTTTCATTGTAGAGCTTTTTATTATTAAAGAGCTGGTTTATTCTGAGATATTTTATTTTATTTTTTTTGGAGCTATTTTGAACAGGAGTGTTTCCATGTGCTCTTTCTCTGATTGCTTGTTATTGGTATATAGAAAGGCTACAGGCTTTTGTAGGTTAATTTTGTAACCTGCCACTTTTTGAACGTGTTAATAATTTCTAGCAGTTTTCGGGTTGAATTTTTGGAGTCCCTTAGATATCATATCATCTGCAAAAAGGGATAATTTGATCTTTTCCAATTATTGCTCCTTTAATTTCCTTCTGTTGACTTACTGCTCTTGCAAGAGTTTCAAGTACTATGTTAAAGAGAAGTGGAGATAGTGGACAGCCTTGTCTGGTTCCTGATTTCAGTGGAATGTTTCCAATTTTCCTCCATTTAGAATGATATTGGCTGTGGGTTTATTACATATGGTTTTAATTATGTTGAGGTATGTTCCCTCCAGTCCAATTTTCTCTAGGACTTTGAACATAAATGCATGTCAAATTTAGTTAAAGCCTTCTCTGCATCTATTGAGATGACCATGTGGTTCTTGTGTTTGAGCCCATTTATGTGATTTATGATGTTTATTGACTTACATATATTGAACCATCCCTGCATCTCTGGGATAAAGCCGTAAAGCTGACTTGATCATGGTGGATGATCTTTTGTATGTGTATCTGTATGTGGTTTGCAAGTATTTTGTTGAGAATTTTTTGCATCTATGCTCATTAAGGATATGGGTCTATAGTTTTCTTTTTTCTTTTTTGCTTTACCTGGCTTTGTTATTTGAGTGATGCTGGATTCATAGAAGGAATTTGGATTTCACTCTCCGTTTCTACTTTTTTGAATAAATTAAGTAGTATTGGATGCAGATCTTCTTTAAATGTCTGATAGAATTCTGCTGTAAATCCATCTGGTCCTGGGCTTTT
>NW_008347814.1:1763674-1764144 GCF_000622305.1 Nannospalax galili
GTGTTAGGTCTGTTTAAGCTTTTAATCTCTTCTTGGTTTGGTTTTGGTAGTTCCCATACCTTTAGATATTCATTCATTTATTTTAGGTTTTCAAATTTAGTAGCATATAGGTTTTTAAAGTATTCCCTTATAATGTTCTGTATCTTTCTGGTGACTGTTGAGATGTTTCCCCTTTCATCTCTGATTTTATTGATTTGAAGGTGCTCTTTCTTTCTTTTGGTTAACTGGGGTAGCAGTCTGTCAATCTTGTTTATCTTTTCAAAGAACCAGCTCTTGGAATTGTTGATTCTTTGTATTGTTTTCTTTGTTTCAATTTCATTAATTTCTGCCCTGATTTTTGTTATTTCTTCTTGTCTGCTGGGTTTGGGTTTCATTTGCTGTTGCTTTTCAACTGTGTTGAGTTGCAGTGATAAGTCATTTTTTTTGATTTAGGCACTTAGAGCTATAAACTTCCCTCTTAGGACCACTTT
>NW_008347814.1:1765091-1773863 GCF_000622305.1 Nannospalax galili
GTCCATTAATATTTAAAGTTATTAATGAAAGATGGGTATTGAATCCTGTCATTTTTATTTCATTTTATTGCATTCTTGACATAGCTGTACCTTTCCACAGTTATACCTTCATTGTATTTCTTTCTGCAATCCCTTGGGTATAGTCATTCCTTTCTTCAGCTCTTTTTATTTCTTCCAGAACTCTCTGAAGGGCTGCTTTTGTGGACATGAATTCTTTCAGCCTATTTATGTCATGAAAGATTTTTCTTTCCCCTTCAACTATAATAGACATTTTCGCTGGGTATAGTAATCTGGGTTGGCATCTGTGCTCATTTAAAACGGAATACTTTGGTCCAGGCTCTTCTGGCTTTCATAGTTTGCACTGAAAAGTCAGCTGTAATCCTAATGGGTTTTCCTTTATATGTGACTTGTTGTTTCTCTTTTGCAGCTTTCAGAATTGTCTCTTTGTTTTGTGCGTGTAGTGTTTTAACTACGATGTGCCGTGCAGAGTTTCTGTTCTGGTCCTGTCTGTTTAGTGTTCTGTATGCTTCTTGTATTTGTATGGGCATGTCTTTCTTTTGTTTTGGGAAATCTTCTTCCACAATTCTGTTGACAATCTGGTCCATGCCATTATCTTGGGATTCTTCTCCTTCCTTTATGCCTATGATTTTTAAGTTTGGTCTTTTTTTTTTGTGGTGTCACACAATTCCTGCATATTCCATTCTTGTGATTTCTTAAATTCTTCACAATCTTTGCTTGAGTGGTCTAGTTTGTCCACTTTATCTTCCTGTCTTGATACTCTGTTTTTCATTTCGTTCATCCTGTTGGTGAGGGTTTTTCCTCTCATTTCTAATAGGCCTTCTGAGTGTTTCACTTCCTTCTTCATTTCAGCCCGAGTATTCTTCAATATTTCTCTTTTCTGAATTCATTCAGAAGTTTATCCCTATCTTCCTTCAGTTCTTTGATTTCTTTGTGTGTTCTTTAAATTCACTGAATTTTTTTTATCATGTTTATTATTGTTCTTTTGAGTTCCATGTCCTGCATTATCTCTAGGTTGTTCTCGTTGTACTCCTCTAGAGGACTATTGGTATTTGGTGGGGATATGTCATTTTGGTTTTTCATGTTATTATGTTTTTTCTGTGATTTTGACCTGTGAATTTCTTTTGTAGTTTCTGATTCTTGTGTGAGACTCAAGCCTTCAAGTTTAGGTGTAGAATAGAAAATATAGTCTGGTGTTTAGATGCTCTGTTTTCTGCTTCTTTTTGTGAACTTTGTGTGTCTTTGTGGTTTACGTTTTGGGCATGAAAAGCTGGTTCATCTAAGCTTCTGGTTCTCTCTTTTGATTTTATATTGGAGTGGCCGGATTGCTTTTGTCTTCACGAGTTCCCACAGAGGCCCAATTCAGATGAGGTTCAGATGTTTTCAGGCTTTCTCCTAAGAGAAATCGTCTGGATCCCTCCAGGGACAATTTTGGCCTCAGGAATTTGGGGGTTGGACTGGCCTGGGAGCCTGGCCAAAGAAAGATGCTGGTCTAAGGCAGCTCTTGGCCATACCACCCAGAGATGCAAAGGCAGATGAGGCAGGAAGAGGCCCCAAGGACTCCTGGGGTCTACACTGAAGAGCTGGATTGGTCCTGGAGAGAGGCCTGCGGGTAGGAGAGAGCTCTATGGATCTTTCAATAGCCTAGTAAAATAATGTGAGCTCATTAAAATAAGTTTATAAGTGATGAACACATGAAAATGTTTACTCAGCCAGCCTACGCCAGATGAACTCTATGTCACTCTACTCTCTCTAAGTCAGAATGCTCTGTTAAATGCAAACCCTAACACACCACCATCATTTCATGCATAAGTCTCTAGAGACTGTCCATTTCCCTTGAGGTCGACATGAAATTCCACAATGCTGCCTTTGATGTCATCTGTGATAGGACCCATTGATTGTCCACATAACACCTCTGCATTCCTTTCATTGCACCTTTTCCTTCACACCATGTAATGCTCTTTTAACGTTATTAACTGGGTCTTTTTTTTTCTTTCTTGCAATTGTGTTAAATAAGTCTGATTCTTTATGGCTTTTTTTTTTTTTTGTCTTCTAGAGAATGCTTTCCTAATCCCAAGATTATGCTATTTATGCTATTATTTCCTTACATTTTCTTGTGTAGCTTTGATTTCTACATTTGACTGATTATACTGTCTTTTTGGTGGACTCCTTATGTTTTTCTAAATAAATGGGCACTTTTTCATATGGCATTTGCTATTTCATTTTCTGTCTCTAATCATCATAATCTCCACAAATCATCATGAATTAGGTTCTCATATAGTTGTCTTTCTGATGTCATCATTCTCCCTCAAAGATCTTTTTGTTCATGTCCATAAATGCCAAGTGGGTGTGGCAGCCTACCTGTATCCCAGAATGTAAGAGGTGGGAGCAGGGAGTCCCAGAGCAAGCTCATTAGCTAGAATAGTCGAATTGGTAAGCTCTGGGTTAAAAATGAGAGACCCTGCCTCAATGTATAAGGTAAAGAGTAATTGAAAAGGATACCTGACATCAACCCCAGGCCTCCTACACATGTGTACACATATACATCTCAACCCACACATATGTGTACCCACACATATGTGAACATGCATATATACACATGTATACTATACATACATACACATATAACAAATATAGAGATTATAGCTCAGATGGTAGAGTGATTGTAACTCAGTTGGTAGAGTTCTTGCCTAGCATGCGTGAGACCCTGGGTTAGATTCCCAGCACCACATAAACCAGGAGTGGTCGTGCATACTTGTAATCTCAGCATTCAGGAAGTGGACTCAGTTCAAGGTTATCCTACTACACATAGTGAGATCAAGGCCAGCATGGGCACCTTGAGACACTGTCTCAACAAAAAAAGAAAAAAGAAACACTGAACATATACAGACATTTTCCTTGTCCTAGTCCCAAGCAATGCAGTATAGCAATCCTTTATACAACACTCATATGGTACTAAGCATTATGAATAATCTGAAAATTATTTAAATATGTAGGAGATATTCATGATTTCTATTCAAATATGAATCCCTTTTCCAAAAAGGATTGGACATTCATGGATTTTGATATCAATGTAAAGTTTTGGGATCAATCCTCAGTGGATACTTTTTTCTCCTATGAATTTTAGATTTCTATAGACTCAAAATCATGAAATAATTGTTAAATTCTATGGTACAGTCTACATTTGTTTTTAATGGAATTCAGTTGAGTGAGGGGTTCATTTGGGAGATAAAATGACACCTGTATAATGGTGTTCTTCTTCTCTGAGGCTATGCAGTGAACATTGGTAGTTTTCATATGTTGTATTAATTACTTTTCTCATTGCTTTGACCAAATGTCTGAAAAGAAACAATACCTAAAAGAAGTCACTTTCCTATCTAGTTGCTTTGAGCAGGGAACCCCTTCAGCTGCATTCTCAGGTCAGGCTTCCTCCTTTCCAATAAATTTGAATTTAAAAAATTTATTTATTATTTTTTAATTTTATGTTTTTATGTGTATTGCCTGCATGTAGGTAAGTGCACCCGTGTAGTGCAATGCCTGTGGAGGTCAGAAGAGGCTGTTGGATTCCCTGGAACTGGAATTACAGACAGTTGTTAGCTGCCATGTGGGTGCTGGGATTCGAACCTGGGTCTTCTGTAAGAATAACCAGTGCTCTTAACTTCTGAGCCATCTCTTCAGCCCCTAAATTTGCATTTTTATATATTGGAGCTTTTAAGGCATCCAGGTCTTGCTTTCAGGCCACCTCTCTATTGTCCCAGTGAGTCTTCCCTTTAAAGGCACTAATCTCCTTAACAATGACAGATACTTTGATGTGGGAGCTCTGCATGCTCACACATTTTTCCTTAACAAACCACTTTTTTCATAACATTTGTTCTACTTATTGCTCTGTCTTGATTTGGATGTGAATAAAAGCAGTGAGCAGTGGCCTTGCCACAGCCTGAATGCTATGCTGTCTTGACATTTCCTCCAGTCCATTACTTTTGAAGTCAGCCTTACTTCAAATTCTCAGGACTTGGGCAGAATGCAGCCAGATCCTTTGCTAGATTGTAGTAAGAACGGCATCTAGCCAAGTTCACAATAGTGTCCTTGTTCCACTTTGAAACTCATGAGCCAGGCCTCCTCTGCCCTCGGTATTCTGGTCAATTACCCTAGAATGCCCATTAAGCTTTGCTTCCAGCATTTTAGGGACTCTTTAGCCTGCAGCTGTGAACTCTTCCACATTCTTCCCACAAACCAGTTCCAAACTACAGGGTCATGTTTATCACAACAGTGGCCCCATTTCTCAGTAACAATTTTCTGTACCAGTTACTTTTTTCATTGTGATCAAATATTTGAAAAGAAACAATTAAAGGAAAGGAAAGTATACTCTGGAAAGTTTTATAGTTCAAGGCAGGGAAGACAAGATGGCAGGAGTGGGAGGTTTACTGGTCACATTGCATCCACAGTCAGGAAGCAGAGAGTGAACACAACCTGGGAGCAGGCTATAAATCTAAAGGCTTACCCAAGGGATCCACTTCTCCCAATGAGGCTTCACCTCCTGAAGGATTCACAGCACTTCAAAACACCAATTGGTGATGAAGTGTTGAAACACATGTGTGATGGGGGACATTTCACATTCAAACCACAATAAAATCTTGTACTAATTTAGTAGTGATTATAAGTATTTATATTTTTGTTGCTTTTCAGGAGCAATCTGCTATTTTATATTTGATTATGGCTTGTACATGGAACAGATCTGAATTTTTTATTTACCATGTGTTATTAATTTAAAACTTACAGTTTTATCATTGATGTTCTTAGTGTAATAATTGTGTTAGTGTGTATTATGCTGCTATAACAGAATATTGCAGATTGGGGAGTTTGTAAATAAAAATGCATTGGCTAGAAAGTCCCTGTTGAAAGCTTTCTTGTCATATCATCGCAGGCAAAAAGCAGAAGGACTAAGAGACAGTGCTTATTCCTGAAAGCCCTTTTATTAAAGCATCAAATCCAACATGAGAGTGAAGCCTTCATGGCCTAACCTCCTCTTTACATACATTCCCTCCCAATACCATCATATTGGCCATTGCATTTCAACATGAGTTTTGGAGAAGAAAACCACTTAAACCATAGCAATTCTCTTCAGTGGCTTGTTTTAAACTTGGAACAAATAGGAAATCATTCTCTATGAAAAAAACCCACTATTTTGCCTCTTCATTTCCAATATTTTAGTATTTTACTATCTCATTTCCTTTTCATTTTATCAGAGGCCAGAGAGAGCTACTGGTAACTGGATGTCTATTACTAAATGACTGCACTAATTTGATGGAAGGTAATGAGTGGCTTGGGCTGGCAGCCACTGATGTAGAAATGGAAGCAGCTAATGACTGCCAGAGCCCAGAGCTTAGAAGTGAAGCCAGTGTATACAGGGATTCAGAGTGGGAGGCAGGAGACCTGGCACTCCAGGTTTGAGTAGAGGAGAGAAGGGTGTTGCTAGAATATAAATTCACATGCTGGGAAAAGAGCTTCATTTCTAAAGGAAAGATGGAGCACAGCTGTAGCCAGGTGGAGTTGATGGCCCACGGGACACTCAAAGAGAGTGTCCAACAGAGCTCTGAATAATTACAGATTAGGAAAAATCCTCATGTTAGATAAACAGCTGCTCCCTCTGAAACCACTTGTGTTTGCCCCTCATGGTAGGAAGTCTGGGTTGATGTTGGATTAGACATGAGATCAGTTGTTGTAGGGAAAACGGACAGGCAACATCTGGAGTGCTATAAGCCACAGTGTTTGGAGCCAAAGCTCCTCAAAAAGTGAGGACAGGGCAGATGGTCATGCCAGTCAGATCCCAACTTTTTCAGCCTGTGGCATCATTCTGGGATTTAGTTTTGAGAATGGGCTAGTCAGTGAGAATGATACTATTCAGCATGGAAATCTGAATTTATTTATTTTGCATGTGTGTCTTTGTGTGTGCACATGGAAGCCAGAGGTAAACCTGCTATATCTTTCCTCAGGAGCCATCCACCTTATTTTTTAAAGAGAATCTCACTGGGACCTGGGACTGGCTGATTAGGTTCAGATGGCTGACCAGTGAGTCCCAGGGATCCACCTGTCTTTACTTTCCCAGTGCTAGAATTGCAAGTGCACACCACCGCGTACAACTTTTTTTTTTAAAACAAATCTTTTTTAAATTGAATTTTTGCAATTTTCATGCAATATATTTTGATTCTATTTAGACCCCCTCTCCAATCTGCACCTGCCTACTACACTTGCCCAAATTAATGTATTCTATTCTCTCTCTCTTTCATACACACACACACACACACACACACACACACACACACACACGGGAGTCATTAGCCAATGATGTCTAGAAAGGGCAATGTCCCTCTATTATAGGATAACTCCTTTAAATATCTTTTGATACATATGTATATACTCCAGTGGCAGGTTTCCATATGGCTTTTTCTAAAGGCCTTTTATTACTTATCCCTCACCACACTCCCTCCTCTGCCTGGCTTCTTGTTCCCCACCCCATTTAACCCTTCCTAGTCTAATGACCCCCATCCCCTTTTACCACTGCTTGCTACCACTCCTTCCAGGGATCCCCCCTTCACCATGGCATTTTATTAGTTTCTTGATATCTCTGAATTTTCAGACTAAAACTGCATATCAAATATTTCAAACCTAACATCCAGCTATAGGAGAGAACATGTGCCGTTTGTTTTTCTTAGTCTGGGTTACCTTACTCAGGACGATTGCTTTCAGTTCCATTCATTTACTTGAAAATTTAATTATTATTATTATTTTTTAAAAGAATAAGCAGTTTTCTTAATAAAACATAAAATCATTTATTTTAAAGCAACTTTTTTGTGAACTCATATTATTTTAAAGTTTTAATTCCATAAATGTTTTTGTTACATATGTTAACTTTCTGCTTTTGTCCTGATCACTCTCTATTGTTATTTTGGGACAATCCTTTAGCTTATGTTAAAATCTTTATGCAAAATCTTCTCTCATCTAAAAGCATTGCCTTTTAAAAAAACTTCTTTATCAAAAGTATAATTGTACTTACAACTTTTTGTATCTCCTTTCTTACTTATAGATTTTGTTTGTTTTTATTTTAATTTAAAGGTTATTTCAGTACATTAAGGACAGGCCCAGGGTCATCAGACCACTCTATTTGATCCTCGGCCATGTCTACATTGATTAAGTCTGTTTTTTCTGTTTCTTGCCATAATTCTGTCTCTTGAACTGGTATATTGGAACAGGTGGTCAAGCTTAGTTTGTTGGGGCTGTTGGACTTGGAGCTCTCTCCCTTAAACTCCAGTAACAACTATAGATTAAAAGGAATTTGGGATAATCTACAAGTTTAATTTGCATGAGCACTGAGAAGCCAATTTGGTACCATGTAAACAATATAAAAACACAGGCACATGTAGATAACATATATACACATAATCACATATACACATAGGCTTAAAAATGCCAAAGATTTTGTGTCACTTGTCAGTTTTAGAGTTTTAGGTTAGACTGTTCATCAGATCACTTTTTTCATAACATTAAGCAATCCTCAATGCAAAATATTTACTTATGAAGATGCACTTCTTAATATAAATAAAATAGATGAATTTTGACTTTAAAGGCAGAGAGCCTAACTTGATCATTGATGGGCAATGAAGCAGGCTGACCAGTCAGGCATTGACACTTGCTTTTTTAAATCTTTTTTTCTTTTTTTTTCTTTTTCTTTTTTTTTTTTTTTTTTTTTTTTTTTTTTTTGACTGGGGCTCCCCTTTGTCCTTAACTTATCCTAGCTGACCTGAACTCACTACATAGACCAGGCTGGCCTTGAAGTCACAAGGATCCACCTGCCTCTGTCTCCCAAGTGCTGGGATTTAAGTTGTGCACCACCACACCTGGCTTTTTAAATGACTTTTAAAAAATATTCATTTGTTTATTTATCAACACACCAGCTTCTCTACCTGGACCCCTCTGGGCCTGGTCCCGCTCTCACCTCCCTCTGCTTCCCTGGGCTGCACAACCGGCCAGCCTAGTTCCTGGACACCAGGGCTGACCTCTCGGCTTCCTGATCCTTTGTATCCAGACCAACCCAGTTCCTCCCTGCAGTCCCTGGGAGCCCTTGGGGCCTCTTCCTGTCCCCATCTCCCTTTGTATCTCTGAGTGGCATGGCCACCATGAGCCTGAAACCAGCATCTTTCCTGGGTCCTGCTCCTAGGGCAGTCCAACCCCTAAATTCCTGAGGACAACATCTTTCTTGGAGGGATCCAGATCTTAGGAGAAAGCCTGAGAGCATCTGATCCTCATCTGACTTGGGCCTCTGTAGGAATTCCTGAAGACAAAAGCAATCCAGCCACCCCAATATAAAATCAAAAGAGAGAACTGGAAGCTTAGATGAACCAGCTTTTCATGCCCAAAAAGTAAACCAGAAAAGAACATAAAGTTTACAAAAAGAAGCAGACTTAAACTTGAAGGCTAGAGTCTCACACAAGAATCAGAAACTACAAAAGACAAAAGAATGTCAAAGTCACATCAAAAATTTATGCATTGTAGGCATAGGGGAAGGAGAAGAAATACAGAATAATGGTATGGACCAGATCTTTGACAGGATTATAGAAGAAAATTTCCCCAAATTAAAGAAAGACATGCCCATACAAACACAGGAAGCATATAGAACACCAAATAGACAGGACCAGAAAAGAAATTCTCCATGGCACATCATAGTAAAAACACTAAACGTACAGAAGAATACTGAAA
>NW_008347814.1:1773929-1774607 GCF_000622305.1 Nannospalax galili
GGAAGTGAAACACTCAGTAAGCCAATTCAAAACGACAAGAGAAAGCCTCACCAGTAGGATGAACGAAACAGAAAACAGAATATCAAGACTGGAAGATAAAGTGGATGAACTAGACCACTCAAGCAAAGATTATGAAAAATTTAAGAAATCACAAGAATGGAATATGCAGGAATTGTGTGACACCATAAAAAGACCAAACTTACGAATCATAGGCATACAGGAAGGGGAAAAATCCCAATACAATGAATGGCACGGACCATATCTTCAACCGATTGTAGAAGAAAATTTCCCAAAATTAAAGAAAGATATGCCCATACAAACACAAGAAGCATATGGAACACCAAACCGAGAGGAGCAGAAAAGAAACTCTCCATGGCACATCATAGTAAAAACACTAAATGTACAGAACAAAGAGACAATACTGAAAGCTGCAAAAGAAAGACAACAAGTTACATATGAAGGAAAACCCATTAGGATCACAGCTGACTTTTCAGTGTAAACTGTGAAAGCCAGAAGAGCCTGAACCAAAGTATTTCTAGTTCTAAATGACCACAGAGGCCAACCCAGATTACTATACCCAGCCAAAATGTCTATTATAGTTGGAGGGGAAAGAAAAATCTTCCATGACATAAATAGGCTAAAAGAATTCATGTCCACAAAACAAGCCCTTCAGAGAGC
>NW_008347814.1:1774881-1776414 GCF_000622305.1 Nannospalax galili
TACTACAGGACTTTAAGACCCAGATTAATTCCAACTCATTAATAGTAGGGGACTTCAATACCCCACTGTCTCCATTAGATAGGTCAACAAGGCAGAGAGTTAACAGAGAGATATCTGAATTAAACAATACCATACATCAAATGGACCTAACAGACGTCTACCGAGAATACCACCCAAACTCCAAAGGACATACTTTCTATTCAGCGCCCCATGGAACCTTCTCCAAAATCAACTGTATACTGGGGCACAAAACTAACCTCAACAAATACAAAAAGACTGAAATAATTCCATGCATTCTATCAGACCACAATGCAATAAAGCTTAAAACCAACACCGGAAGAAGCCCTAGTCACCACATGAACATATGGAGGTTAAACAACAGACTCCTGAATGATGAATGAGTCAAAAGAGAAATTAAGAAAGAAATAAAAGTGTTCCTGGAACTAAATGAAAAGGAGAATAGAACACAAAACCTCTGGGACATGCTGAAAGTGGTCTTTAGAGGGAAGTTTATAGCTCTAAGTGCCTACGTCAAAAAATCGGAAAGAACACAAATAAATGACTTAACATTGCAACTCAAGACACTTGAAAAGCAACAACAAATGAAACCCAAACCCAGAAGACAAGAAGAAATAACAAAAATCAGGGCAGAAATTAATGAAATCATAACAAAGAAAACAATACAAAGAATCAGTGAATCTAAGAGCTGGTTCTTTGAAAAGATAAACAAGACTGACAGACCGTTGCTAACCCAGTTAGCCAAAAGAAAGAAAGCACCTCCAAATCAACAAATTGGAGATGAAAGGGGAAATATCACAACAGACACCAGAAAGATACAGAACATTATAAGGCAATACTTTAAAAACATATATGCTACTAAATTTGAAAACCTAAAAGAAATGGACAGGTACCTAAAAGCATGGGAACCACCAAAGCTAAACCAAGAAGAAACCAACAGCACAAACAGACCAATTACACATAAGGAAATTGAAACAGTAATACAAAACCTCCGGACCGAAAAAAGCCCAGGACCAGATGGATTTATAGCAGAATTCTATCAGACACCACTTGCCCGGGGTGGCACCACCCACTGTGGGCTGGGCCCTCCCTCATCACTCATCAAGAAGATGCCCCTCAGACATGGCCACAGGCCAGTCCAATAGAGGCAATCCCCCGATTGAGGCTCCCTCAACCCAGGTGTGTCAAGTTGACACTAAAGCTGTCCGGCACAGATATAGACCTAAAAACTCTCAACAAAATACTCCAAAACCACATACAGACACACATCAAAAGATCATCCAGCATGATCAAGCCGGCTTTATCCCAGAGATGTAGGGATGGTTCAATATACATAAGTCAATAAATGTCATAAATCATATAAATGGGCTCAAAGAGAAGAACCACATGGTCATCTCAATAGATGCAGAGAAGGCCTTTGACAAAATTCAACAGACATTTATGTTCAAAGCCCTAGAGGGACTATCAACATAATTAAAGCCATATATAACAAACCCACAGCCAACATCATTATAA
>NW_008347814.1:1776673-1779605 GCF_000622305.1 Nannospalax galili
TGGCAGGTTAAAAATTTATCCTGCAAACGTCTGTAGCCTTTCTTTATACCAATAACAAGCAATCAGAGAAACACTCCCCTTCACAATAGCTGCAAAAAACCCCCCAAAATACCTTGGAATAAACCTGACCAAAGACATTAAAGAGCTCTACAATGAAAATTTTAAATCTTTAAAGAAATAGATTGAGGAAGACATCAGAAGATGGAAGGCCCTCCCATGCTCATGGAAAGGAAGAATTAATATTGTGAAAATGACCATCCCACCAAAAGCCATTTATAGATTCAATGCAATGCCAATCAAAATCCCTGTGACATTTTTCACAGAATTGGAAAAAACCATTGTAAGTTTCATAAGGAAGCACAAAAGACCTCTGATAGCCAAAGCAACCCTGAGCACTAAGAGCAATGCCGATGGGATTACTAAACCAGATTTTAAGCTGTATTACAGAGATATAGTCATAAAAACAACATGGTACTGCCACCAAAATAGATCCATAGATCAATGGAACAAAATCAAATACCCAAATATGAGTACATGCAATTTCAGCCACCTGATATTTGACAAAGGGGCCAAGAACATTCACTGACAGAAAGACAGCATATTCAGCAAATGGTGCTGGCAAAACTGGATCTCAATCTGTAGAAGAATGACACTAAACCCCTATCTTTCACCTTACACAAAAGTCAATTCCAAATGGATCAAAGACTTCAATGTAAAACCTGAAACTCTGAAACTGTTAGAGGAAAACATTGGCAAAAACCTACAAGATATAGGTGTAGGAAAGGATTTTCTAAACTGGACATCAATTGCTCAGGAAACAAGGTCAAGAGTTAACAAATGGGATCTCATTAAAAATGCTTCTGTACATCAAAGGAGACAACCAAGGAAGTCAACAGAAAACCCACTAATAGGGAGAAATCTTCACCAGCGACACATCTGACAGAGGTTTAACATCCAGAATACATAATGAACTCAAAAAACAGAGAACCAAGACAAGAAGTAACCCAGTTAAAAGATGGACTAAGGAGCTAAACAGAGAGTCTCAAAAGAAGAAGTAAAAATGGCTAAGAAGCACCTTAAAAGATGTTCAACATCACTAATAATTAGGGAAATGCAAATTAAAACCACTTTAAGATTTCCTTTTACCCCAGTCAGACCGGCTAAGATCAAGAGAACAAATGATACCAAATGTTGGAGAGGATGTGGGAAAGGGGAACACTCATCCACTGCTGGTGGTACTGCAAACTTGTTCCACCCTTATGGAGAGCAGTGTGGAGAAGTCTTAAAAAACTACAAATGAACCTACCATTTGACCCAGTTATACCACTCCTTGGCATATATTCAAAGAACTCATACTTCAGAGACACTTGTACATCCATGTTTGTTGCTGCTCTTTTCACAATAGCTAAGAAATGGAAGCAACCTAAGTGTCCTTCAACTGGATAATGAAAATGTTGCTTATTTATACAATGGAATTTTACTCAGCAGTAAAGAAAGATGAAATCATGAAATGTGCAGGTAAATGGATGGAACTAGAAACTGTTATACTAAGTGAAGTAACACAGTCTCAGAAAGAAAAAAAAAACCAGTGTATGTTCTCTGTCATATGTGGATCCTAGCACCAAATCCTTTTAAGTGAATATGTATCCAGAAATAACTACAGGAACCAGGATAATGAAGAGGACCCAGGGAAGTAAAGGAAAAGAAAGAATCTGAAAGAGAAGAACAGTAGAAAACAGGTGTTAACAAGGGCAACATGAACAATGTTGGGGTTATTTTAAGGGGAGGGGGAGGGAAGGTTAAAAAAGCAACCTAGGGGATAAAGGGAAAGAAGGAGCTCAGGAGTGGTGGGACCATAGGAGATGGGTATTATTAAGGGAGAAATGAAAAAAAAAAAACAGGGGCACCTTAAATGGGGAAACCATGATGGAAGGGTTAGACAATGTGAGAGATAAACAATCCCTAGCTAGTTTTAGAAAACCAGAGAGAACCACATTAGGCCAACAACCTACTGACAAATTATACATACAACCAGATCAAAGAATGTAATATATGCCTAGGCAAGGTTTGTCTGAGAGTGTTTGGTCTTTGCCCAAGTTCTATCTACATGGCATATGGTAATTAAAAGTACCAGACTGGTGGAACTAACCTTCTTGGATATTTAACAGCTATACTTTGAGGCCTATACTAATTTGGTCAGGGGGAAATAAAAGACAGTTTTTGCTTTTGCCCTCCTAGGTTGACTAAGTTCCAGGGGACTATGAGCATCTCTCAAAATGTCCTGTAACTGTGGTGAGTCACCTGTCCTCTTGAGCAAGGAGGCCATGGAGACCCCACCAGATGGACCTGGACCAGTGTGCAGTCTAGAAAGAGGAGTGTCAACACAGAGGAAACATTTCCTCTATGCTTCCAAGCGAAGCCAGCCATGGTCAAGTAGGACTTTTGACTTATTTTTACATAGATGCAACTGGCAAAAGAAAGGAGCTAGGGGCTCCTCCCAAGCCCATGTGACTGCTGAGGAACAGATCCTCAAATGACCTTAAGAGTGAAAATAAATTGTTTTATCTGGGCTAACTGTAGAGTCTTAAACACCCAAAAGGAAAATACAATGAAAGATTAATGGGATCGATATAATTTTAAGAGTCCATATGTATAGCTAAATGCTACATAACAAGAAACAATGTCAGACAGGAGATACCTTCATTTGAGTTATTGGCCAAGGTGGTACAGAGACTCCCAGACAGTAACCCAGCATAGAACTTGGAAAATGAACAGCAGACCCCAATCTTATCTAAAGGACTATTGATAACTGATTGCTGCTAGATGAGGAACAGCTGATCTTCCTAAAACAAGGACCTCTAGATAGGCTGACTAGATTCAGCAGATGGACAAGCACTGGAGAATGGCTGGGGGCACTTACAACACAGTTGAC
>NW_008347814.1:1779797-1780573 GCF_000622305.1 Nannospalax galili
AATATTGAACTCAGTATAAACATTACCAGTGAAATCTACCTGATGACTTTATATCCATACTCAGGTACTAAGGATCCAAGTGTAACCAACTATGACTAGTAATCCTTAGATCCATAGAGATTAAAGACATATGCAAATATCTAGGCGTTAGTAGCATTAAAAATATAGGAAATAGCATATTTTATAATGAAATGGAGATCTTCTTTAAAGGGTTAAAACTCATTCAATTTTATATCTTACAGGGTTTATACTGAGTTCAATATTGTATAACAGTATTAATTCAACTTTGAACCTAAAAATTTACAGCCACTTCTAAAAGAGATGTATCCTTGCTCTGGAGTGTGTTACTGAATACGGTAAAGCTGTAATGAAATGCTTCTTCTAATCATGTGGTTATTACATTTAAAAAATATTTTAAAAACCAATAATTCTTTAAAGCATAAAAATTTGCTCCTTAATAATTAGTAGATGTGAGAAACATTACCATTGAAATTTACTTGATGACTTTATATCCATGCTCAGATGCAAAGGAGCTCAGAAAGTAACCGACTGTGACTAGTAATAATCAGATATATAGAGATTAGACATGCATGTGTAAACACCATAGTGTTAATTGCATTAAAAAATGAAGTTTTCTGTATGAAAATGCATATTTTAATAATGAAATAGAGATGTTTATAAAGGTTGAAACCTCATTTAGTTTTATGTCTTATAGGGTTTATACTGAGTACAATATTGTATAACTGTATTAATTCAACTGTAAACCTAAAAATTAC
>NW_008347814.1:1780782-1797140 GCF_000622305.1 Nannospalax galili
AAAAAATTAAACAAATATTAAAAAATGGACCACTCTGTCTTTGCCTATAAAAAAAATACACTTAGCTTTGCCTATAAAATATATTATTTACTTATTTATTTATTTATTTATTTATTTATTTGAGAGAGAGAGAGAGAGAGAGAGAGAGAGAGAGAGAGAATGTATTTGCATGGAGGAGGTCAGGGGACAAATTGTGGCAGTCCCTTCTCTCCTACTAAGTGGGTTGCAGAAACTGAGCTCAGATCATCAGGGTTGGGAGGACGCATATTTGTCTATAGTTGCCTGCTGGTACATCTCATTGGCCCTGTTTTTAAGTTTTAAATTGAGTAAGATAATCTTGAAAAACCTGTGTTTTGAAAGAGGAGAGCACAAGTAGATAGGCAATAGCTTTTATATCTTAATGTCACGAGTTAAAACTTATCTTTAAAATAAGATACTACCTAGTACTATTTTAGGACTTAATAGCACAGCCACTTCTGTTGTAACACAGCTAGATTCTGAATGCTACTGTTGACTGGGATTGTATCACTTGTGATTTTCATTGTGAAAAAGATATTTACATTTTTTGTTAGCCATAAAATAACATTTCAATGAACTATTTTTCTTCCAGTCAGTTTTTAACAGAAATCCTTATCAAAATCTATGTATCCATTGTAAAACGTCATAGCTTAATGAATCCTTATTTTATGATTCCAGTGAATGTTGTTTTGTATAACAAGTATCATTTTAGGGTTTTATGAAACAGTTAACAGACCCCAAGATACTATTTTAATAGATTTAAGAACTTAATAACAGGGGTTGGAAGATGGCTCAGTGGTTAAGAGTACTGGCTGCTTTTTGCAGAGAACCTGGGTTTGAGTCCCAACACCCACATGGCAGCTAATGTCCGTTTGTAACTCCAGTTCTGGAGGATCTGACACCCTCTTCTGACCTCTGCAGGCATTGCATGATACAGACACACTTACATGCATGCAGACAATACACTCATACACATAAAATAAAAATAATAAATAAAACATAAAAAGAAGTTAATAGTACCTGGGTAATAAGGTGGTATGCATATATCATGTTTTTAATATCTCCAACATGCTTGCATTTAAATATATGCACACATATATTTTTAAAGATGGTATGACAAAAAAAGTAATCTGAGCAGGCAATAAAAAGTGGATGAAAAAAAATGATATGGCCACAGGTGTTATACCAGGTTGTGTTGGAGAATTCTAGGGGCAGGCTGAGTTTTTTCTCATCCTGTTTTATAACTTATGAGCAGTTACATAAAAACGAACATACAGGACACAATTACATTAATAAAGTGAAAAGATTTTCTCTCTCACTTTGGAGTGATCAAATTTAACTCTTGGGGGACCTGTAAGACTTTCTTTGTTTTCAGTCTGTCAATCTAGTTCACTGATTACCTTTAGCCATGGAATGTGGTTTTCCAGGACTTGGTCATTTTTTTCAGCCCTTGGTTATGAAACACCCACAGTGCAGTGTCCAACTGCAGTCTGTGGGGCCTGAAGCCTCCTGTACTATTGAAAGTTCTTGGCATAACAGATTTATTTGGGTTAGTAAGTTTTAAGGATTGTTTTTGGGCAGTAAATAGAAAACAGTAATAAGTCTGGCATGAGGAAAAAGGTATTATCTGTCTTAGAAGGTGCCAGGAAAGCAAGGGCCTCTTGTGTTGTGGGTGCAGAGAATGGGAATTTTGGAAGTCCCCACGAGGCAAGAGAACATCAAGTCAGGAGACAGATTTAGACATGGCCCAATAGTGCATGTAAATTGTCCAGTGGGCCTTTAATCAGCTAACATTGGTTAGCTGAACATCGGGTCTTTCCATGCAAGGTCATAAGCTAAAGTTAAGGTCTGGAAGTTGCTGGTAAATCTGGATGGGTCCTCAGGGAGACTTAGGTTCTCCTTGCTCTGTTGAGGGCTCATGTCTGGAAAAGGGATAAGGGCTTTATTTGCACAAGGGGATCCAGGAAAGTTCCTTAAGGGGCTTGGTTTCTTTTTCACGCTTGCTTGTTCTTGTTTCTTATCCTGGTAGATGGCCATAGCGTCCTTTAGACCACTGATTGTTACAAAATAGGTCAATCTTCAGAATGCTGTTTAAGTTTCCAATCTTTGTCTGTTGGCCAAACTTTCCCACCACCCAGCTTGAATTGAGGCCAGATGGTGTTCCAGTAAAATATCAGCATTTTTGTCCCTTCAACCTCGAGGCTGCATAATGAGGGTTCTAAAGGCAATCTTAAATAAGAAACAGGTGATAGGCCTTTGGGGTGAAGAGCAGCATCTCTCTGTTCACACTTAGTCTTCAAGGAGATCTGATGGGACAGAGCTTTTTCTCATT
Source organism: Nannospalax galili (assembly GCF_000622305.1). Taxonomy (NCBI): domain Eukaryota; kingdom Metazoa; phylum Chordata; class Mammalia; order Rodentia; family Spalacidae; genus Nannospalax; species Nannospalax galili. Next base: position 1,783,133 of record NW_008347814.1, read on the forward strand.
GTTCGAACCCAGGCATCCCTGGTAGAGTCTGAGTATAGCCAAAGAAGAATCAGAAACATCGTTTGAGGCTTCTCAAAGTCCTTCTAGGCTTACCTTCTCCCTGGCCAGGGTTTGAACCAATCACTTGTCTGTGCTTTCTCTCTGTCTTCTCTCTCTCTCTCTCTCTCTCTCTCTCTCTCTCTCTCTCTCTCTTTCACACACACACACGAATGCAAACTCACACACGTGTACATACACACTGACTCCCAAGATACATACCCCCGCCAAGCAGCTGAGTGGAAACAGCCAGTCTACCTACTCAGTCACATTTAGAAACAGGGCTCCAGTGTGAGACTAAAGGGCAATCTTGGGCAACTGAATGTGGCATGGCCATGGTCCCCAAGATGACCTACCCAGTAAGCTTGCACTAGTAAGCAGCTCTGTGCTTGTTCGAATGACTTTGGCTTTTTCTGTTTTAAGTCACCATTCAGGTTAAAAGTGCAAATGGGCAGGCTTTTTCCTTTGGATCTCAGGATCAAGGGAATGTCTTATTACCTGGGGAATTAAAAGCATATCTTCAGAGATAGTATTCTGTACAGTAAATGAACATGATAATGAGATCTGTTAGGGTGCAGCGTGAAGCAGAGGTAAGAGAAAACAAGGGAGGTATTCAGCCTCTTGATACAGATAGGTTTGGATTCCCATTCCACCAGAGTATACTGTGGACCTTAAATCTCTGTCCCCACCAGTGGTTGGTCTATAAGGACAAGTCAGAGCTTGGGGATGCCTGGTGGATCACTACATGAAGCTGGTGTGTTAGATCATCTCAATGGCCTGTGGAGTTAGCCTTCCCACCCACTCACCCCAGGACAGGGATAAATCTCTAGGGAAATTACCTGAGGTATGAGGTAGGCACTAGGGAGGGCTGTTGCAGTCTCTGTGCTCAAGCCCTAAACCCATCATCCTGAAAGGTCTTAGGGAGAGTGAAAGGTAGGAAGGAAGAGAGTGAAGATAGATGAGCATGCAGTATGGGAAAGTTTGCTGGTGGGTGTGGTTGTTCTGAGGGACTCAGTGACTTGGTGCTCAGAGATCTGGGAGCAGCCACATGAGCATCCTTAGCTTTATTAGCCTACATGACTGTCACCTTATGCCTGTGGTTAGAGGGCAGTTCTGCGTGAGCATGGGACAATTTATCACTGGTGCATAAGTCCCTGATGAGATCCATGCATCTCTCAGATTAAATGGGACTGTGACAGGCAGCTGCCTCCTAGTCTTAAATCCAGGCTCAGCAGCTGTAACCAATGTGGTACTTTTCTGTCTCTGCATAAGCTCAGCTAGTATCTTGTATGGCAGGAGAAAAAATTCAGGATCATCCTCAGCCCATAAGCAGCAGAGAGGTATGACAGGAGAGAGGTTTAATCTGAATCCTCCAGGCTACGAGCAGGCCTCCCAGAGAAATCTACCCTGAGTTTCTACATGTTTGAGGAAGGAGGAGGGAATGGTAGGGGTTCCCTAGTTAAGAAAAAGAGAAATGGGTCAGCAGCACTCTGTGTTTACCTCCTGGATGGCTGCTTGCCAGCTGTCACAGGCATGGACCAGAGTCTGGACTGCACCTGCAGAGATTTCAAGGTCCTTGTTCTCAGAACAATGACCAGGGACACATTGTTAGTAACAGAAATAGCGTTTATTAAGAAAGGAAAAAGGTACTCATGAGGGTGCAGGTGCGCCATTGAGCTGGAGAAAGACGCTCAAAAAGCCCAGAGATTTTCTTCTTAACGAAAGAAAGGTGATCTCTATAGTAGCCCAAAGAGAACGTTTACTGAGTATAGTTTATACCCCAGGGATTGTGCTACACATATCATTGGCATACATAATGTAAATATGACACAGTGTGCAGCAACTGTGTAAGTGTTTAGCAATGTGGCCTCTGTCTACTGACAATTCCAAAGCCAATGGACCCAGAATTAACTCAACAGCTCAAAGGCTCAGGTCCTTTTGTACCTGGAAGGAAATTGGAAATTTCACCAGCATTGCTATCCTAAGATGGAGGTGATTAGATCATGAGGGTAGAGCCCTCATGAAGGGATTAGTGCTCATTATAAAAGGAGAACTTGATCCCCTTGTTTCTTCTGCTTCTACCATGTGAGGACACAGCAAATAGATGCCTTCTAGGAAGCAGAGATCCCTTCATCAGACACGGAATCTTCTAGAATCCTGGTCTTGGATTCCAGCCTCCAGAACTGTAAGCATTAAATCATCATTTAGATGATTTGCCTCGGCAGCCTAAACAGACAGAAGACACACATCTCATCCAGCAATTGCCATCACCATCAGGACCACACTATGAGTGGACATAGTCTTATGCTATTCCAATGATTCCTTAGGTCCTCCAGCTAGCTAGTCAGGAGTTAATAACATCTCTGTTTTACAAAAGAGGAAACTAAAGTAGATGGAGAAAACAACTTCTCACAGTGCTTGTGATGGTTTGAATGAAATTGTCCCCCAAAGCTCCAAGTATTTGGACATTTTGTTCCCAGATGGTGGTGCTGTTTTGGGAGGTTTTAGAAGGTGTGGCTATCCTAGAGGAAGCATGTCACTGGGGGTGGCCTTAGAGAGTTCTTAAGCCTTGGGATTGCCAGTTGCTCTCTTGCTTCCTGTGCCTGTGCCATGATGTGAGAGCTTAGCTTCTGCTGCTCCTGCTCCAGCCACCTCCAGCCACCATCCCTCCCTGCTATGATGGACTGTAATTCCCCTGGAACCGTAAGTTCAAATCAACGCTTCCTTTTATAAATTGCTTGGGCCAGTATTTCTATCACAGCAACAGAAAAGCGACTAATACAGTGCTCTAGCCAGTAAACCAGTGAACGCACATTCAAATTTCAGTGCCGATTTGACTGAGGCTAAGCAGGTGAGCTGGTTGCATGTGTTTCAGAGCCTCAGACTTGTTAGCATGCAGGAAAGGAGCCACTGGCTGAGGTCCTGCTCTTTAACCAGAACTCCATCCTATGACAGCTGAGGGTGTCTGCTCACAGTACCGGGTTTCCTGAAGCTGTGCAGGTTGTATGAGGCTCACTATTCTAGGCTCATTTTCTCCTTGGTGTATGTGGGAGGAGGGGGTCAGTAGCTATTTTTGATCACTCCAGAAAGCTTACAGCTGGGTCTGACTTATCTAACTTTTCTCAAGTTCCATAGGCCATAAGGAAACTGGTTTTAGCAGTAGTGGCTGGATAACAGGACCAGACTCTAACTAGATGAGGTCAGGATGAGAGGGATTTGTTTCCAGCATCTGGCCAGTTGTGGTCCATCAGCCAGAAAGGTAACCAAAGCCTCACTAGAGTGCTATGGAGCCAAGGTGGTGCCAGCTCTTGGCCAGAGGCCAGAAGGAAACAAGAGCCAGCACCACCCCCCATTCCTGGTGCCTAAAGTTGTCATAGGATGACGGGAGGCCACAGCTGGAAGGACTTCAGTGGCTACAATGCTCAGTAGTTTTCCCTTTCACACCCTTGAGGCTTTTCTTCAAATGAAATTGCAGGCAGTAAAACATGATAGAGACAGCTGTTAGTGGCAGAGCCCTCTCAAGGGCTGGGACGCTGGCAGGTCTGTAATAGTCTGAGGCATGTTCATCTGGTGATCTTGATTATGGGATGTGAAGAAGGCCAAGGACCAAGTGTTGGATTTCCACCTGTGGTGCAGGGATAGGCCTCTGACTTCAAGCATGATCCAGAGGACTAGAGCCACTCAGGAAGTGTCCAGGAGAGCTGCTTGACTGTCCCGAGGTAGCAGAGGAAAACTGTGTCCATCAGGAGGGAAGTCCCTTCTATAGAAGGTGGCCTTAGACCTCTGAGCTAAAACTGGATTTACCTGTGTTTACCTGGATCCTTTTAAACAAGGCTATAAAAACACTGAGCTCTGAGTTCCTCCTGGTCACGTCTCTGGAAGAAGATAGCAGCAATCTTCTCTTGGTCTGGTTTCAGTGTGCGGGGAGAAAGCTGACAGATGGATGTTCCTAAGTTGATGGACTGGCACCCTTGTCCCTTTCTGAGGAGAACTTAGCAGAAGGCAAGAAGAGAGGGACAGGGGAGAACCCCAGATTAGTGGGGACCATAGTCTCTGGAAATGTTCCTCAGCTTTCCCTTGTAGGAAAGGGATAGGGCGCACAGAGCCTAGACCTCACTCAATCTTCATACCCTGGACTTATTGGTCTTCAAGTTCCTCCCTGCTCCACAGGTCCCTGAACTTTAGGGAAGCGATGAGCTTATGTGGGCCCCAGCCTCCTTGCAGACCTGAGGTGTGTAACAGCCAGGGCTCTGCCCAGTTGCAAATAGGCTTCTTCTGATTGGATTATTGAGATTCTCAGTGAATCAGTGTTTGATCTTACCAGCCCACTGACTCTCTCTTGATGGCTTGAACTTTATGTAGCTGTGTGTTTGCGTGTTTTTGGACTCAAAGCTTTAGCCTGATCTCATTCCTTCAAGCTAAACTCACAAAGTTCAATCTGGCATTCCTGTCCACCTTTGCTAGATGTGGTTCCTAGCACTTATCTGGCTGTATTCTCTGATGTCCGTGGTGACCCTACGTGTCAGATGGAATTACCACGATACAGCTTCATGTTAACTATTAAACTTGTTTTAGACTTCAGCAGTGGCACACCTATTTCCACATTTCCCCAGTTGGGTTTACTGAGCTAATAGAGTGGTGCCCCAAGCATGGACCCCCAAAGACAGCATTAAGTTCAGTCTTAACTCCTCAACTCACTCCTGCGTGTGACATTGGGGAAGGAATAACCTGTCTGAGCCTGGCTTTGATCATTTGCGAGTGAGATAACAGAAAATTGCTGTAAGGTGCTCAGAACAGTCTCTGGCTCAGAAGCATTGCAGTCATCCCCGGCTGCTGACAATACGGTGAGCCTCAGGATGGGTAGAGTGTGGGAGACAGCAGCATGTGGGTAAAAGTGACCTGAGCAGATGATGAGGCAAAATGAAAAGGTCTAACTTTTAGGAATAGCAAACAGAAAGCAACTACATAAACTCTGGCAGCTTAGCAGTTAGGAGATGAGCTGAGGAAGGATGGTGGTGGACAGCCCCTTGGGGCTGGGACGGAGGACAGAAAGGAGTTGGGAAGCAGCACCTCACTTGCCTGGGCCTCCTGGAAGACCAACCTCTGTGTTGTCAGCAGGACTACTGAGAATCCGTAGCATCCCTTCCTCTCCCCAGCCAGCTTTCTGGCATTTTCTCTTTACTCTTGCATGCCATAAAAATCTCTGTTCTCAGAGATAAGATCTGGCTAGAAGGCTTAGGAGGGTACAGGACTGGGCCCGCCCTGCTGTAGTCTGACAGGCTTGGAGGACAGTGAGAGCTAGCAGTTTATAATGCCTAGAAGTGGGTTACCCAAGGGGAGAGAGAGAGAGAGAGAGAGAGAGAGAGAGAGAGAGAGAGAGAGAGATTTCTAAAACCTAACAGGTCCTCACCAACCATGGTCCTCACCAACAGTATGCTCCAATCCCCTAGATCTTAATAATACCCCTCAGTGGGACCCTCAGGGCCAAGAGGATCATCTCTGTTACTCTTTGTCTCCACAAGAACCCTAGAGCTGGATCAGCTCGCTAGCTCTGTCTAAAGCTATCGCCTGCAGCATTCAGTCTGAGATGATAACAATGCCAACCTCCTAGTGAGTTCTCATTCTGAAGCAGCAGTGCACATGCGCACTCTGGTTCAGCCCTCACAGCTGCTCTGGGAGGCAGGCAGTGTAACATCCTCTAATTGTATGACTGTATTAATTCAGCTGTGAACCTAAAAATTTATAGCCCCCTTCGAAAGGGATGTATCCTTGCTCTGGAGTGTGTTACTGAATATGTTAAAGCTCTAATGAAATGCTTCTTCTAATCATGCGGTAATTAAATTTAAAAATTTTTTTAAAAAAAGAAACAGAGGCCCAGAGAGCAGAGGAGACTTACCCATGGTCATCCAAGGGTCCATCAGTTAGTGTTCTTCCCATCCACAGTGCAATGTCGCTTCCCTCAGAGGACGGTCCAACCTCTCTTTTCAGGCATTATAATGCAAACACAGGGCCTGAGTTACTGGACACTCCATTGGACATAGGACCGGCAGCCTTTCTCTTTGCCCTTTGGTCCTTTGCGATCCCCGAGGCCCGTCTGAGGCCTCAAGCTCATTTTGTGTGCTAGGCACTTGGCCTGAGCTCAAGTCTGGATAAAAGCCTCAACCGTGATGCTCTGCATCTTCCCTCTTGGTGCCCTGGTCTACGTTTCTGTTCACAGGGAGCTCTGCCTTTTGTCTGTGGAGGACTTAGTTGCGTCTTACTCTGGAAAGAATGCCAGTGCTCTTTGCAGTAACCATGCAAAATCATATGAGAATGATCTGCTAATTTCTTCCAAACTATCATTTATTCATTTGCCTTTATTACCTTTCATGATATTGAAGGACGGAGAGGAGAAAAAGAGGGAGCGTTTGTTAACTCAGATTTATTTATCATTTCTACCATCATGTTTTCTTTTTTCATGCCCAAAGAACCTTAGACATTCCTACATCAGATTATATTTAACTCTTCATCTCCCTGATAATTTAAAATATTTTATTATTTTATGTGTATGGTATATTGACTGCCTGTTAGTGCTTCAGTATTGGGCAGTGCCTATGAAAGCCAGAAGAGGGCATTAAATTCCCTAGAACTGGAATTATGGATGGTGGTTAGCTGCCATGTGGGTGCTGGGAACTGAACCCAGGTCCTCTGCAAGAGCAGCCAGTGCTCTCAACTGCTAAGCCATCTCTACAGCCCATCTCCCTGATATTTTAAACCTAGACTCTTAGGACATTTTCATCAAGACTGGGGTCAGGGTGAAAAAGCTTAGCCTAGGGGAAGAGGGAGGTGGGGTTGACCTTCTACAGAGCATAGCTGGCTTGTTACCCAGGGCTCATCATCCTTGTGGTAGCCCATGGGGATAGTTTAGTTTCTTTCAGAATCAGATAGAAAATGAAGATAACCAAAGTTGGTTTGTAATTTGCCTTTCTATCAGTGTATTTAAGATTGTTTTAGGGAAGAAGGGGCCATGAAATCAGAAGCTCAGAGCCCACCAGTCACATCACCCACCCACGTTGTATATTCCTTTCTTCTTCCCTCCCTGCTTCCCCTCTCCCACTTTCTTTCCCTCTATCTCTTCCTTCTTTCCATCCTTCTGTTTTTCCTTATAGGTTTCATGAATCCCAGGCTAGCTTCCAATACCCTATGTAGCCAAGAATGACACTGAACTTCTGATCCTCCTGCTCCACCATCCACTGTCATCCAGAGGATCAAACTCAGGGCTTCATGCATTCAAGGTACATACTTGGCCAGCTGAGCTACATCCACAGAACTTCTTTCTTTATCTCTCTTTATATGAATCCACATTCAGTTCCCAAATGGCAGGTGTTGCTGTCTAAGAAGATGAATAACTGGTGAACAACAAGGACTGACCCCAGACGGCACCTGTATAGTGCTGCTATCATGCCTTATAGGGTCTTCCAATATTGGCAGCTGTTCTGGTACGGATGTAAAATGTCCCTCACAGGTACACGTGTTTCCTAGATGGTGGTACTGTTTTGGATAGTTGTAGAACTTTTCAGAGGTAGAGTCTAGCTGGAGGAATTATGCATGGGAGGTGGGACTGAGATTTATTGCTTGACCCCGCTTCCTGTCTCCTCTCTCTCCTTCCCGATCTGCTGAGATGTGGAGAGTCTCAGCTGTACACTCCTAACACCCTGATGTCAGCCATGCCTTCCCTCCATGATGGATTGTATTCCCTCAAACCGTGAACCAAAATAAATCTTTCCTGAATTTCCTTCTTATTAGGTATTTGGTCACAGCAATGAGAAAAGTAACTGACTCGGTACTGAATCATTCTGTGGATTCTACCATGACCAAAAAGGAAAAGCAAACAAAAACCAAAAAAACAAAACCCAAATGATTCAACAGAAAAGAAGTAGGTCAAGTCTCATGATTTGTAAGCCATTTTCTTCTGTAGAATAAAACCACACATATGAAAACCTTGTATGAAAATATTGGCAAAATGAAGGTGAAGAAGAGAGAAAGAGAGGGAGAAATGGGAAAGGAAAAGAAACCAATGAAGAAACTGTCCCATGGAAGGGCAGCACCCATCCACCCCAGTACCCCAGCGACACTTAGGGATTCCAACAGCTGACCACATCAAGCACTGATTCAGCCCACCCTTGGCCTTGCTTTGTATGTGTGCTGGATAGCTTTAGTGTCAACTTGACACACCTGGGTTGAGGGAGCCTCAATCAGGGAATTGCCTCTATTGGACTGGCCTGTGGCCATGTCTGAAGGGCATCTTCTTGATGAGTGATGTGGGAGGGCCCAGCCCACTGTGGGTGGTGCCACCCCTGGGCAGGTGGGCCTGTGTTGCATAAGAAAGCAGGCTGAGCAGGGGCCAAGGGAGCAAGCTAGTAAGCAGCATTCTTCCATGGCCTGTGCTCCAGCTCCTGCCTCCAGGTTCCTGCCCTGAGTTCCTACCTTGGGCTCCCCGATGAACTGCGACCTGGGAGTTGTAAGCTGAATAAACCCTTTCCTCCCCAAGTTGGTAGTCGTCAGAGTATTTTGTCACAGCAATGAAGAAACAAACTAGGACACTATGGGAGACCCAGGTTTATAGAAGGCTGGACTCTTGTCTAAGCCCTGGGCCTTGCTAGTGGCAGAGCCCATCCTGGTTCCCAGGGTTCCTCAGCAACCTTCGTTTTCCTGGCTTGCCCTTGAGGAACCTTTCGTTTGGTTTGGCAGTCAGGATTCATTGATGCATGCTCAGCAACCACAGACTAATGCATAGTAAGATATTTAGGGCAGGGTAATGCTGGCTAGCCAAAATTATGCTCTTGAAAAATCCTTACCAGGACATTACACACCAGGCATTCTGTACACACATTCTGTAGGAGTCAGTTAGCCTGTCCACAGATTTTACTTCCTCCTCTATGGAGACAGTCAGGGACATGTGGGCCCTTCCCCTTTCCTTGTGCCTTCATTTTTCCCTCCCTTCCCCTCCTCTCCCCTCCTTTCCTCTCATCTCCCCTCCCCTTCCCTTCCCTTCTGGGAGATCCTCCCAGCCAGGAGCTCACTCCCTGCGTGGTCTGATCCTGTGAAGCAGACTCAGGCCATCCTCAGCATGGAATGATGAGCCAATAAAGCTTTTAAAGTCCTTGAAGAATGTTTTCAATTATAACTCACATGACTTGGGGCTCTGCTCTTTCAAAGTTCCAAGTTAGCAGGCTAAAGGCGGTTGCCAGAGCCCTAAGCCAACCAGAGGCCTAAGCTGGTGTGTTCACAGAGAGAAACTTAGTCTCTAAATAAAACATGCCATTGCATAGATACAAGGAAGAAGACAAGAAGAAAAAAGTAAAATTCCACCATGCAGAGTAGAGTGTTGTGTGGAATGTTTGCATATCATGTCATATGCACATATGCTTATATACACTTATAAACAAATGTAACACACATGTACACACACATTCCTTTAATGAATAGAAATGGCAATGTATTTAAGTATGTTTTCATCACCTTTCCCATTCATTTCTGTCATTTTTATTACTATCCTGTTAATAAATCTTTTCCGTAATATTTTAATCCTCCAAAGCATTCCTCACCATGAATAAAATGTAATGAATTTAATATCCTCGCATTGCAAAAAGTTTATTTTATTTCCAACAGCTTTGCTATCTTAAAGGTGCAAGAACAGTTTGCAAAGAGTTTCACGTTTTATTTTTGTCTTGGTGGCAGATCTGAAAGGCAGAGCCCTTTTTGCATTGCTTCCCTCCCTTTTTACTCTCCTTTTCAAGTGCCCAGAGGCTCTGGACTCCTTTGTCACAGGGGCTCTGAAGAGGTTCTTTCTTTCTGGCTGTTGTTTGAGTAAATTTCAATTTATTGAGGGGATTATGCAAAGAACAAAGTAACTTTTGTAGGGGAGAGGAGTTGGGGGGTCATAAAAGTGAGGGGGGTAGTGGAAGGATGTGAGTCTGTGGCTGACTGTGCCCCAGAGTGGTTGGACTTCCCTAGGACAGGCTGACCTTGGGCACTGGGGGCTCAGCCTTGGAAACATCCCTGTCTACATGCTAGGCATGGAAGCGAGAGGCATTGCCTTCTGAGAGATGAGGTGGCTTAGCAGAGGTGTGCTGGTGGGTGGACTCCTTGTTCTAGACATCACAGAAAAACAGGAGTGCCTCAAAGGGCCAAGACTCACTTCCCAACTTCCTGGCAGGATTGGAAGGGTTTGTTGTTGTTATTTGATTTAAAGCAACAGAATCTGCTGATCGTTCTTGCATGCCCTGATATAACAGTAAGAAACTTGTTCCACAAGTACCATATCTGTGAACATCTTTGTGCATAACTAAATTTATTTCATTGAGGGGCTAGAGAGATGGCTCAGCAATTAAGAGCACTTGTTGCTTTCACCAAAGACCTCAGTTGGGTTCACAGCACTCAAATAAGGCAGCTCATAGCCTCTGTTAATTCCAGCTTGAGGGCATCTGGGACCCTCTTCTGGCCTCTTTGGGCACTGCACTCATATGGTAGACACACACACATGTACACATAAATAAAAATAAAATAAATCTTTACAAAAATAAAATTATTCCATTGAGATGTAGTCCTAAAAATGAAATTGTTGGGTTAAGAATGTATAAACTACAATTTACTGAATACATTCAAAGTATACAACATGATGTCATAAGATCTATGTGTGGTAAATTGGTGACGGGAGAGGAATGAGTTGGCATAGCCTCCACTTTACATAACCAACCCTTGTTTCTCTCCCTGTGGCAAGAACAGCTGCAGTTTTCACCAGTAATTCTGTGCACAGTAAACACACAGTTATTGACTCAGAGATGCCTAGTTTTAAAGGCCTTTAAAATTATTGTTAAGGACTGGAAAGAAGGCTCAGTGGATCAGAGCATGTACTGCTCTTGCAGAGGATCTGAGTTTGGTTGTCAGCACCCACATTGGGCAGCTTACAGTCATCTGTAATTCCAGCTCCAGGAGATCTGATACCTCTTCTGGCCTCCTCAGCACCTGCACTCACTTGCACATAAACATATACACGTGCATGCGTGTGCACATGCACACACACACACAATTAAAAATAAAAATAAATCTTAAAAATAAATCAATTGTTAAATTATGTTGACTTAGTTTTCTTACCCATTAGTATAATTTGTGGATATTCCTTTTCTATCAAACAATTCCTGGTCCATGTGGCTTTCTGAGTTCCTGGGATTCATCCTTGACTGGCATTCCATGAGAGCACAGAGCTAAACAATGATTTCAGTGACTCTTTCCAATCATCCCAAGGTTGGTACCTAGCTCTAACCATACTTGATACATGGGGGAGAGGTTAATTCATTGCTTGTGAACTGTGCCTCAGCCTTTTTCCCCCTTGAAGGGATTCTGGTTGGGGAAGACAAATGGTATTTGTGCTCAGTGACCTGGACTCTACTTTCTCCCAAACCATATGAGAAGTGGGTTCAGAAGCAGTGAACTTTGGGAGCTAAATTTCTTTTGCCGAAGCTTCTTGCTGTGGAAACTTGAGGCTCAAGTTTTATGTCTTAATAGTATGTTTAGTTTACTGTCTCTAGCAATTTATAATTCTTTTTACAATTTGGAAGATCTGGATTGCTTTTCTTTCATTCAGTATTATATTTGCTAAGTAACCACCCTACCTAGAGTTTGAATGTTGGAAATCTCCTAAAAGGCCATCCGTTAAAACTTCATCCCTGAGGTGATGCTAAGGGGGATGTTCCTCCAGGTGATGCTTAGGGGAGATGGTGGAAACTTTAGAAGGTGAGACCTACGGGGAGGTCTTGAGGCCGTGGAGAGCATGTACTAGAAGGAGACTATGAGACCCTGGCCTTTCCTCTGCTTGTTGTTTCCTATATGATGAGCAGTTTTACTCTGCTACATGCTCCCACCATAGTGTGCTACTCTGTCATAACCCCTTATTCTCAGATATGGCCAATGAATCCAAAACTGCAAGTTAAAATAAACATTTTAGGTTTATAACTTATTTTCCTCAGGTGTTTTGTTACAGACAGCTGACTAACACACACACACACACACACACACACACACACACACACACACACAATTTCCTTCTTGGTTTCTTTGCTTTCTTATGCTATGCTACCTCATTCATATAGGTGGCTACCCTGATTTTCTCCAGAACATTTGAGAAGGATACACTTACCAGAGTCACTACCTGGGACCTCCTTGAGAATTTGCACTGGAGATTTGCTACTCAAAATCTCTTAGAATTCCATTTTGTATTCCTTAGGGTCACACCATTGTTACAAATACCTGAAATAGTTCTGGTTTCTCTAATTTCTGCTTGTAAACCAACTACTGCTTTCCCAAATGCAGCTGGTTAACGTAATGCCTGGTTAAACTCACCATGTGGGGACAAACATACACTGATGTTTAGTCTTCTGACCTTTCCACTAGGATCGGCAGACACATGGTCTGTCTTTTATCACTTCAGATGCAAGTTTTTTACAAGGTCCACTTCTGTCTAGTATGGGTGCCAGCTTCTAGCCTTCATGTCACCCACTGCCATTGACTCTGCCTGCTGAATCAATTCACTCTCACCCATAACTTGTATTAGTCAGACATGGCAGGGTTTGCAACAGCTTCAAATCTCAATGGATCATGTCACAAATATTTCTCATTTACTTTCCTGGTGTTTCATGTGGCTTTTCACGGTTAGGAAGCTTTTCTGGGTGGCTTCTTCGCCAAGGATTGAGCTTTCTTTCATTAGCTGGTAACACCTCCAACTTCAGGGCACCAAGGAGGACACAGGAAAATTGTGCTGTTGTTTTCTATAGGGGAAGGACTGGGAGGGGCTTACATCCCTTCCACCCACATTTTACTGCCTGGGCCTAGTCACATGTCTCTATTCAGATGCAAGATAGATGGGGAAGATAGACTACTTATGAGAATGCAAACTTGACCAAACTACAATGTGCCCAGGGCCCAGTACAGCGGCTAACTCATAGTGGACTCAGTATCCATTTTATGAATTACATACTAAATTTTAAATATATACCTTTATCTTTGTTATTTCTACCGTTGGTGTCCTGCTTAAAATTACTATTATTTTTAAAAATATTTTATTTATTATTTTTATTTTATGTGTACAGGTGTATTGCCTGCATGTATGTGAGTGTACCACATCGTGCAATGCCTCAGACGTCAGAAGAGGATGTCAACTTTCCCTGGAACTAGAGTTAGAGATGGTTGTTAGCCTCCATGTGGGTACTGGGAATATTTTTACTTTTACTACTATTAGCCAGGCGTGGTGGCACACACCTGTAATCCCAGCACTTGGGAGGCAGAGGTGCAGGGAGACCCTGTCTCAAAAAGACCAAAAAAATTATTTTTACTTGAAGTTTATATCAATACATTTCATTTTTACTTTAAACTTATATCAACATATTTTATTTTTTATATTAAAATATTATATTTTTCTAAAATTTATTTGGGAAGTATGGGGTAATGGAACATTTATATTTCTTCATTTCCAAGTAATGGTTCAATTGTCCCAAGATGACACTGAGCATATTATCTCTAGTTGTTTGTACTTGGATGAAACCTTTGGTTGCACTAAATTCATAATTATCACTGGGTTGGCATCTGCACTTGCTGTGTTATTGCTGTCCTTTGTTGTCTAGCCCAACACCAGTACTGCAAACCTTTAATTATTGCAGCTATATTAAATTTCAATATCTACCAGGGTGTCCGCTTTATTTATTTAATTAGAAAGCATTTTTATCTTATCTTATTTTGCTCAAGGGAAATGCTAAAATATTTTTAATTAAAAATGTCCCTTAGACATCTGCATTTTAATCATTTAAAATTAATGAGATAATTTGATGATAAACCTTATCTTTGCATTTTAATTCTTCCTAAAGAAGAATCTAGTACCTGTAAATGTTTTTCAAGTCTTCTTATATGCATTTTACAGTAAAGACTGGTAATTCCTTTT
>NW_008347814.1:1797303-1798938 GCF_000622305.1 Nannospalax galili
AGAGTTTATTTTGTTGTGACTACTTATGGCATGAATATATATATATATATATGTGACTGTGGTGTAAACATTGTTATATTATTTCTGAATATTGGTGTCTTATAGAAGCATCATATAGATCATTGTACATTTATTCTATAATTGGCTGGCTTACTGAAGTCTCTTATTTAATTAATTTTTCTAGTCGATCCTCTTGATAGATTTTCTAGATAATTGCATCATCTATAGCCAGCATCAATTTGTCACTTAATTTCTGGTACTTGTTTTTACTGCTTTTCTTTTGTTTTATTTATTTTTAATACTTTTATTAATTCTCTGAGAGTTTCATATAATGTATTTTTAGAACATTCACCTGCAACTCCTCCCCCTAACTCCTCCCAGATTCACTCTATTTCTCTACCTCCCTCCAAACTTTGTGTCCTCTTTTTCTTTATTTTCAGCAACCCATTGACTCCAATTTGTGCTGCCCATATACTTCTGGGTATGGTGCTATCCACTAGTGGATGATTGAAAAACCAGGAGCAACTCCCTTTAAGAAACTGACTCTCCCTCTCAGAGAAGTCAAAAGCTGTCCAAAGGTCCTCAGTCAGGGTGGGGGCTCATGAGCTGTTCCCCACATCATGCTACAGTATTGGCTAACTTGGTCTTACAAGGGTGTTGTGTAGGCAGCCACAGCTACTGGGAGTACATGAGTGCAGTACTCCTGTTATGTTCAGAAGATACTGTTTTGCTTGGGTCCTCTCTGACCTCTGGCTTTTACATTCTTTCTGTATCCTTTTTCATGATAGTCTCTGAGCCTTGGGAGGGCTGTGATATAGATGTCCAATTTGTGACTGAGTACTCCATAGTCACTTATTCTCTGCACTTTGGCCAATTGGGAGTTTTGGTATTAGCCACCATCCATTGCATAAAGAAATTTCTTTGATGTGGTGTGAGAGCTCTGTTAATCAATAGGTAGAAAGATACAAATTTAGAAGGCAGTTTGATACTATATCCATTTAGCAAAATAGTAATGTTTACCCCTGGGGCCTGTGAGCTCCTCCAGATTTGCAGTACTAGACATGTGTTTCCCCCAGGGGACCAGGCCTTAAATCCAATCAGAAAGTGGATGGTTACTCACATAACATTTGTGTCACTCTTGCACCCATGGACACATCTTATCATGGCAGTCATTGTTGCAGTTCACAGGGTTCACAGCTTTGTGAGACTGTTGATGGTATTTTTCTCCCAGAAGCCTGCATAGCACCTTCCAGTACTATGAAAGCTAGTTGGCAGAGAGAAAATTTATTGGCCAGTACCAGCTTGATTTCTCTATGTCCTGTGACCAATGGTGTGGTGTCTTTATCATTAGGATCTTACCATCAAGTTCTGGTGGGTAACCAAGAACACTAGCAATATTCTATATTGTTTTGGGGTTATTTGGGATACTTCTGACTGACTGACAACTTGAGGGGAGTTATCCCACACCTTGGAACTGGGTATTTATTCTGCAACCTATGACTTCTTGGATTCACATAATCCCTTGTATAGGTTAACTCCAGTTAAACCTATCTATCTATCTATCTATCTATCTATCTATCTATCTATCTATCTATCTATCTATCTATCATCTATCTATCTATCATCTATCATCTA
>NW_008347814.1:1799007-1802102 GCF_000622305.1 Nannospalax galili
TTATCATCTATCTATCTATCTATCTATCTATCTATCTATCTATATCTATCTATCATCTATCTATCTATCTATCATCATCATCTATCTGTCATCTATCATCTATTGATCCATAGATAGGTAAATTGAAGCAAATTGGGAGAAAACACCAAGACACAGACAAGAACTCCGATGGGATAGAGTTTATTGGCAGAGAAAATGCAGAGAAAAGTTCCCAGTTCAGGATAGAGGAGCTGACAGTTTACAGGCTGTTGGCTGGGGGCTTTTATAGGGGGTTTTGGGAGATGTAGAAGTCGGGAAGATATTTTAAAACAAGTTAGTCAGGAGAGAACAGCCTCTGTCAATCTGCCCCCTTCCATCCCCTTCCATCCCCTTCCATCAGCCAGGATCTAGGTCATGGGATAAGGGGTCTATACATTGTGATATCAGGGGAAAATAGTTTGTACTGAGACAGTTCCTACATCAGTGGGTCTGGGGTATAGGGGCCTGTTTATCTTCTAAGATTATCAAACAGGAAACAGGCTGTGCTGAGATGGCTCTTTGCAGTAATTGGGTCTTGGGTCAAAGATGTAGAGAGTCTGTTTATCTTGTCTGCAGGTGGTCTCATTAACTCAGTCCCTGTAATTCCACAGGGCCTGCAAAACCATGAGGCCCTGTTGCTTTGGGGAGGGGGTTGCTATAGATCCAAACCCCAACACACACACACACACACAAATATGTACATACACATATATGTACATATATGCATAGACATATACATATATCTGAGGCTTATAAAATAGTAGGTTTTAATATGGCTTTTTCAAACATTCTTAGTGTTAGTTATCCCTCCCCCAATTCCTTTCTCTGCCTTACTTGCCTATCCTTCTCCCCATTTAAACCTCCCTCCCCATTATTCCCCTTTATATCACCTGTGTTCTACTATCTCACCTCACTTAAGGTCTTTAATCCCCCTCCCCACCACTGGTCCATTCTAGCTGTTGTTTTCAAAAAATAATATAGGATAATGTGCTGATTGACTTTTGACCTTATGTTGTTCTGAATAGAACAAAACCTGTTCTGCGGTGGTTCATCCTGGGATGTGGATGAGAAAACTTTCCATGGTCCAATAGCTAAAGATTTACTTATTGTTAGGATTTTCAAAACTTGTTGTGTTGTATTATTTCACTCTGAATAAGCTATTGCAAAAAAAAGATGTAGAATGCAATTTTTATGAATTCTTTTACTGTGGTACTCCCCCCGCCATATTTGGGGGAAAAGAGGAAGAAGAGGGTGAGGATGTAATTTAGGAACTGAACTCTTGTGCAGTGTAATACCTTTGGGGGCCCTGGCTGAGTGTTTGATGCTACTTTGAAGTATTCTGTGCCATGTTACAGAAGTATCTTTCTGTCCCTAGTTCAAGAAGAGCTTTCATCAATTACTAATGTGAATGTTATTAAATGCACAAGTGATTTTCTTTCTTGGTTTTACTAGTGTTACTGATACCTTGACCAATGGGAAATCAATCTTTTGTTTAAAATACCTAGTCATGTATACTATTGATGTCCTGACTCAATTGCTTTTTATATTTGTAATTTTTAGAGATCTTGGCCTATGATTTATTAGACTTATATACCCAGCCACAGACAAGAGTTTTACATATGCTCTTTCTGAGAAATGTTATTGCAAAAAGGAAAGGGAGGACATGAGTTCAGACTGCCCCAATGACAGAGAATTCATTCTATCCCTCCTGGGCTAGACTGGGCAGAGGGAATCTGGGAGCCCAAGAGCCATGGGGCTTTCTCCTTGTGAGTGAAAACTCAAGAACAGGAAGGAGCAAACTAGGAAAACACTTGTTCTCTCTACTGTGGCTTGTTTTGGGTTTGAGAGTGAAACCCCAGGAAGGAGCAAACTAGGAAAACACTTGTTCTCTCTACTGTGGCTTGTATTGGGTTTGAGAGTGAAACCCCAGGAACGAGCATGAAATCCATGCTTTCTGTCTGCTGAGGAAGGCATTTTCAAACAGATTGCATTTTGGAGCCTCTCTTGTTGGACATGGTGCAGGAGAACAAATGATACCCATCCACTGTATGGCTCCATTCTTATATTTTAGAAGTCAATCTAATATACTATTAAAACATTAAAAATCAACTTCCTTCATGATGATCTGAATAGTCAGATCAGAATTTAAATGTGAACTAAATTAAATATGGATACCAAACATAAATGCACCTGTGTCATACAGTGCCTGTAGAGGCCAGAGGAGGATATTGGATCCCCTGGAACTGGAGTTTCAGACAGTTGTTAGCTACCATGTGGGTGCTGGGAACCAGACCTGGGTCTTCTTAACCACTGAGCCTTCTCTCCAGTCCCCATTTTCTTGATTGCTGAGTGATGTGGGAGGGCCCAGCCCATTATGGGAAGTACCACGCTGGGCAGGTGGTTCTGGGTTGTATAAGAAAGCAGACTGACTGAGGACAGACCAGAGGAGCAAGTCAGTAAGAAGTATTCTTGCATGATTTCTGCTTCAGCCCTGCCTCCAGGTTCATATCTGGGCTTCCCTTACTGATGAACTGTGATTGAGATGTGTAAGTCAAATAAACTCTTTCCTCTCTAAGTTGGTTTTGGTCAGAGAGTTTTTATTTTCTTATTTTCTTTTTTTTTTTTAAATAAACTTTTTGTTGTATTTTTGTGTATTTCATACATAAAATCATCATTATGCCCCCCATTCCTCCTTCCCCTTTGGCACCCTCACATACATAACTGGCCTTAATACAAATGACAGAATGTATGAACTACAGTTCCAGGGGAGGGGTTATGGGAGGGTGGTCAGAGTGTTTTTATCATCATTAGAATCCTGACTAAAACAGAAACTCTTCCCTCGCCCTTCTCTTCCCTTCTCTTTCCCCTCCCCTTCCTTTTTCCTTCCCTTTCCCTCCCCTATCCCATCTCTCTCCTTTCCCTTATCCCTCCCCCCATTCCCTCCTCACTCCTCCCTTCCTTTCCCCTTTCCCCTCCCCTTTCTCTTCAGGTTGATAGAAACAGGTTTTTGGGGCACCTGAATGCAAATATCCGCCATACTCTAGTCCTGGCTTCTTCTTTTTTTTTTTTTTTTTTTT
>NW_008347814.1:1802373-1802681 GCF_000622305.1 Nannospalax galili
TCAAGGATCTGCGTGCAACCAATTATGACTAGTAATAATCAGATATATACAGATTAGAGATGCATGCGACAACATCTCAGTGTTATTAGCAAAAAAAATGAGTCTTTCTGTAAGAAATAGTATATTTTAAAATGAAATGGAGATTTTTTAAAGTTTAAAAACTCATTCAATTTTATGTCTTACAGGGCTTATACTGAGTTCAATATTGTATAACTGTATTAATTCAACAGCGAACCTAAAAATTTTATAGCCACTTTTCAAAGTGGTGTGTCTTTGCTCTGGAAATTGTTAATGCGTGTCTTAGAGCT
>NW_008347814.1:1802841-1809672 GCF_000622305.1 Nannospalax galili
GGCCCCTGAGGAACAGATCCTCAAACGGCCTTAAGTGTAAAAATAAATTGGTTTATCCGGGCCAACTGTATGACATTAAACACCCAAAAGGAAATTATAATCTAAGACTAAAGGGGCCAATATAATTTTTTAAGAGTCCATATGTATAGCTAAAGGCTACATAACAAGCAACAATGCCAGATAGGAGATACCTTCTTTTGAGTTGTTGGCCAGGGTGGCTCAGGGGACTCCCAGATAGTAACCCAGCACAGAACTGGGAAAATGAACAGCAGACCCCAATCTTATCTAAAGGAATATTGACAACTGATTACTGATAGATGAGGAACAGCTGACCATCCTAAAACAAAGACCTCCCCCTAGATAGACTGACTAGATTCACCAGTTGGACAAGTAGTCCTGGATTTTAGCTGAGTGATTCTAGCAAATCCTTTCTTCTCCCATGGGCCTGATTTCTTTCTTGAGTTAAGATGACCAGCATGGAGAGCTGGGAAACTGCCAGTGTTAGACCATTTATAGACAATACCTCTTGTTTCCTTTGCCACTTGGAAATTGATGAAGAACCCTCAAATTTTAAGAGGGTGGATCAGAAAGAAACCTTCACAAAGTAAACAGCTTCCCACTGTGTTTGAGCCCCTCAAATCTAAATTTGAGTCTTGGCTCTGGTTTTTCCTGTTTCCTGTATGAACTTGGGCATCTTAGCATCTCAGTTTCTTCATCTGTAGAACAGATGAATTGTTGTGAGAATCACAATGTTCTCAAAGCACTTAGTATCTGAAACAACAGACACAAATTATGTCTCCTTTAAATACAGGAGAAAACACAAGTGCCCAGGATTCCCAGCCAATTAGAATTCCCTAGACATGCCCAGTGATGCCCAGCCGAAGAATGCTCTCCCTTTCTAGGCTGCCCTGTGACTACCCGGGCATGGCGTCAAAAGGGTGGGTTGGCTACCAGAAAGTGGACAATGAGCAGGGATGTGACAGGATGCAGACCCAGCTGAGAATCAGATTTTCTGACTTCCCCATCCTCATCAGGCCCTGGCAATAGTGATGTCCAGACTGAGGCTGTAATTGAATTTCGTCCTGTTATTCAGCTTTTGATTTGAGAAAAAGGGTTCTACTTCTTAAAATGATGATGGAAGCCTGCATGAGCCAGCTGTCCAAATTAGACAATTACAGTTATATTCCATTACCAATAGCTATCCATTTCTTTGCTTATTCTATAGGAGTTATGCATCTAATTTATCTCATCCAATTGACCCCCAGACATTTCAACAGTGGGAATTGTCAAAATATGTCTGATTTTTTCAAAATAAATCCCCTGGACAGGGGAAGTTGTGCATTTTTCTCTTCCTCATAATGGTCTTTGAATTTTTTAATAAAAATAAGTCTTAAACTTCCTTCTTCCTTACTACAAGTTTCTCTGGGACATGGATCATACATTCCCAATATGCTCCAGTACCTGCTAGAATGCAATGAATTCTTGAGGTCCGAATGCAGTGTCTTTCTTTATGTCGTAATAATTCCCAGGGTCCTCTGGTTTTCCTCCAAAGAAAATGACAGTTTTTATTAATAAAATTACATAACTAAAATGCTTTACAGTCACCTGCATTTATTTGGCTAACTCATTGTCTATGACTTCTACATAGGTAGACTGCATCTTGTCTAACAAATACCTCAACCAAGAGGGTAGAAAATAGTTATGAAGGGTAATAATCTAACACAATTTGAAATGAAATCACATCAATTTTTATTCAAATATTAGAACAACCTCATAAATGCTATGGGATATGTTCAGTACCCCTGAACGTGATGTCCCCATTGTCTGGAATTACATCCCCGACCCCCATGGATCCTTTCTTCTCATTCCTGAGAAACCTACCCTGACTCTTCCTTAGACATGTTCTCTGTTACATTCCTGCAGTATATATGCTGAATGTGTGAGTGTGTGTGTGTGTGTGTGTGTGTGTGTGTGTGTGTGTAGGTTGTGAAAGTGAAAAGAAGGAAGAAGAGCTCTTTAGGGAGGGATGAGGGGGAAAGAGAGGTAACAGAATATATGTGCCATGAAAGTAAAAGGGAAGACTATGTGGGGGGAGAAAGGGGACCAGCAAAGGGAGGTCAAGGATGATGGGGGAGGGCCACAAAGGAGGGCGATGAATAAGAAAAAATATAATAATCTTTATGAAAATCATAATGAAATCCATTACTTTGTATGCTAACTTTAAAAATTAATAAAACATTGAAATATATCTGCCTTCATGAAAGCACTTCTGTCACAGATTATTTTTATTATTTACTTTAGTTTTGTCTCTTCCACTGACTCAGAGCCCTCTGAGGACAAAACACTGGGTTCATACGAACCCAGCAACATTCCCAGTGTCCAGCACAATTCCTAGATTATGGTAAATATGATTGTGCTTTAGAGACTTCATGAATGAATGCAGTTTGAAATTGGCCACTGCTCCTTTTCCTTCCTGTGATGTGGTAGAGTGACCAGTAGCAGAATCATGGCTTGGCTTGCTCTTCCAGAGTTTCTCTGTGAGTCTGTGAGGAGTAGGCATCTTTTATATCTACGGGTCTTCTCAGCTGCAGACAACAGAATCTTCTCTACATCATCTACTAAAGTGAGATATATGAAGGCCTGCTTATGGCTCACAGTATCATAGCAGATGGGGAAGTCTGAGCTTCTTGGAACAACTCCCAAAACCAAGCACTGACTGAATTGAGCCACCCAAAGAACCTCATCTCCATGTGGTCAGCAGAGGCCACATCAGGTGGTCTCCACACAGGCTGCCAGCTCCTGAAACATGTCCCTGCTAAACTCTGCATCAGTAAACCAAACGCCTGCAGCCTTGTCCAAATCCATCCAGATGGTTGAGTAGAAACCTTATTCAGGACCCTAAGCTAATGAGTGTGGGAAATGTATTTAGCTTTTCAGACTATGGCTTCAGGGATGTATGCTGGAAGTTGGTTGGGGTACAGGGAGCCGTGTGAAGCCCTCCATGGTACCCACATGGAACCTCAGGTACTTGGTGAGCACAGCAAGTGTAATCTCAGAGAGGGTGCCGAATGATGGTGGTGATGGGAAGTCCTTCTGCCCTTACTCCTCATAGGAACTGTTTACATTGTATTCATTTTGGAGAGGTTCTAATTGAGGTGCACAGCCATTAAATATATTGCCCAAAGCCACATGCTAATAGTGGAGGGAGGATGTAGACCCATATTCTTAGCATCTTTCTTCCCTGACTCACAGCATTATTGAATTCTTCAAACAAGAACAGACATGTGATCCTGGTTTGTTACCTATGAAGCATCAGGCAAATGTAAATACTTTTCTTAACCATGTAATTGCTCAACTTTACTTTAGTTCCCACTAAACTTATGAATTAGCTACTTTTATCATCGCTGTGATGAAATACCTGACAAGAGGAACTTAAGGAAGAAAGGAAGGGATTTATTTTGGCTTACAGTTTGGGGGTACAGTTCATCATGACTGGGATAGCATGGGGGCAGGAGTGTGAGGCAGTAGATCACACTGTATCTGCGGTCAGGAAGCAGAGGAAGATGAATGCTAATAGGTTGCTTTCTGCTTTTTATTCAGTCTGGGACTCCAGATCATGGGGTAGTGCCACTCACATTCAGGGTGGATCTTTCCTCCTCAATTAAACCTTTTTGGAAATATCTTCACAGACATACCCAGAGGTGTGTTCCCACAGTGATTTTTCAATCCAGTCCAGTTGACAACGAAGACTAACCATCACAATTTTAAAAACAACAACAAAAAAGTTATAAAGATTATAGCTCTGCTAGAGTAAGCCCCAAAGAGAGGGCTATCACCATTCTACATAGGGCACTGTGGCCTGGGGCATTAGCCATTAAGAGTCCAGTCTTCAGCCAACCCTCAGTCATAATTCTTCTCCATCACACATTCAGAAACAATAACACAGGGCTCAGAAATAAAATGCAGGAGCCACAGACCCACTGATCCCCCTCCTATTTTCTCTGAGGTTTTGTGTGGATCCCTCAGTTTCACAGCCAGAGGAAGCATTCATTTCTTTACTTTCACTGGGCTGGGAAACGGTGGCTCTCAAAGTAGAATTGTTCAGCAGAGGCAGGGGACACGTGGACATGCATTTCAGCTTTTGGAGATCAGAGGTATGATGAAACCCACATAAAAGAATCACAGTTTGTAGTGATATTAACAAAAGATTCTGGGCGCAAATTATACCTTCTGCAATAACAGAGTAGAGACTTTAAAACTGAATACTGTCATTGTCACAGGAATACAGTTCCTACACATAAAATCAGATTTAGTGGGATATTTCTAATTAATATGAGGACTAAAGAATATAGCTTGGTACATTGTGTTGAAAGAAAAGGGTGCCAAACAAATAACATTTTATACCAATAATTGATATAAGAAATAAAACACTAAATGTATAGTTTAAACCATCAAGATGACATGCACTAATTTTCAGTCTTTTGATTAAAAATACTCTTAATTTTGATTCTGTCTTTAAAAGCTTCACATTTAAACTATAGACTACATTACTGTGCTTAGGATTGAAAACGAAAATATGTTCAGTGACTTGTATACTGTAGAAATAGCCAAATGGTAAGAAATTAACATGAAGGTTTAACCACTTACAGACCGCCCCCCCATGCCTCCACTTCTGTGGCAGAAATACATGCTAGAGCCATTTTATCTACTTCCTGACAAAGAAACAGTTCACCCGTACAGTTCTGCAATGAACTTTAGAATCCTATGAGATACGGGTCATTGGCTAGAAGCTAGAGGTTATTACCATTCCCAGGATGGGATGCTGTAGAAACATTTGCATATATTTAGTGGCAGAACCCCTTCTTTTTTTGCGAGAAGAAATCTTACCTAGAACCCCAGTGGCTCCAGACCCAGCCTATGCAGGGAAGGCGGTGGATGAAGTTGCACTTGGAAGTTTATGAATTTGTTTTGTGGTTGGTTCTGTGACTCTCAGTAAGAGAATCACTTCTTAGATCTCACTTCCTCACTTCTTCTTTCTAATGCACGTGTGTATGCGTGCATGTGTGTAGAAGTCAGAGGACAACCTTGCATGCTATCTTGAGGAAACTTGTTCACCTCTTTTGAGACAGGGTCTCTCATTGGCAAGTAATTTACCAATTAGGCTAGACTGATAGAGCAGCTAGCCTCAAGCATCTTCCTGTCTCATCTTCCCCAGGGCTGGGATGACAAGAGTATACATCACACTTGGCATTTTTATGAATTCTGGACTTGAACTCAGGTAATTGTGCTCGTAAAGCATCATGCTTATAAAGCAAGCACTTTGCTGGCTGGGTCGTCTTCACAGCCCTCATGCTTTGATTCACTGTGTGAGCTGAAGGAAATTTCATAATTGCTTTGACACTTCTTCTTTATCTGTAAACCAGGGTACAGATGAGAACTTCATTCACAGGTGGTCTAAGGGTGGAAAAGTCGTTCACAGTGCAGTGCCTGGTGGCACAGGGCTAAGAACATGCCCTACATCACTGCTCTGTTCATGGGGCCCATATCACTCTTTTGTTCTAGGGGCCCACATCACTCCTTTGTCCTAAGGGCCCACATCACTCCTCTGTTCTAGGGATACTCTTTCTGTCTTTCCTTCAGTTTTTACTATATCCTCCATAAATGGCTCAACCAACTCCATTTAAACTCCCAGGTCTCTGATGATACCTTGCCATAATGAGCTCAGTCTTCCAACATGACCACTGGTGTTCTGGGCACCCTGTGATCTCTATTAGTCTGGTGCTAATCACTTCATCTTTAGCCAATCTTTCTAAGCTACGGTGGATCATAAAACCAAGCATCCCTGGCTTGGATGTGAATGTGTAGTCCACAGGAGGCTGGGCATGGACCCCTCTTCTGGCCATTTCAGTTTTGAAGGATGACACTTGGAGGTGATTTATTTGGACAAGGGTCCTTCTACTTATTTTTTTGTTAGTGCTTCAGCAGCAGGAAATATCATTGTTCTTTTAAAAGTTTTATTTTGGGAAACGTGCATCTTCTAATATATGGTGATTCTAATATTAGTGTCAGGAAGGAACATCAATGATATGCAACCAAGTAAGATATGGCTGGAGAGACGGCTCAGTGATTAGGAATACTTGCTGCTCTTGCAGAGGTCTCAGGTTTCATTCCCAGCACCAACATGGCAGCTAACAACTGTCTGTAACTCCAGGTCCAGGGGATCCAACGCCCTCTTCTGGCCTCTAAGGGTATTGCACACATGTGGTGCCCTTACATACATTCAGGGAAAACACATACACATAAAGTAAAAATAAAATAAATAAAAAGGTATATAATCGGTAAAGCTTCCTATTCATTTGTTATTATTATTTTTTAAAATGAACATTCTTCATGTTCAGAGGCTCTGAAATTAGGGTCTCAATCTGAGCTATGGGTCCATTGGTTCTTAGAAACAGCCAGTTCCAGTTCTACTCCCACCAGCTCTTTGATTAAATATTAGAATTCAGAGTACCTTTTCGTGTCTCTATTTTTTAAAGCAGGCACCATTGTTTTTTTTTTAGAAAAGTGGTGAGGAGCTCTCTTACCCTGTGCCCTGCTGGCACCATCCCCCTTCTCTACCCACATTGCCTTGTCATGCTGTTGCTGGAAGAAGTCACTCAAGGGAACATTAATTTGAGTGACTGTGTTTCAAGGTTACTTTGAAAAACAAGGTTTCTCTGGCCTGTGCTGTCACAGAACACCCACAACTTTTGGTATGGCAGATTCACAAAGCATCTACATGCTTCCCTTGAAAGTTTTCTTCTTTTTTCTTTCCTTCCTCCTTCCCTCCCT
>NW_008347814.1:1809694-1848997 GCF_000622305.1 Nannospalax galili
TTCTTTTGTTCTTTCTTTCCTTTTATTCTTTGTACTGTGCATGGTGTATGTGTGTATGTGTTTGTGTATTTACATTTTTGTGTATGTTTGTATGTATGTACGTGTGTGTATGTGTGTGTGTGTGTGTGCATATCCACATGTATGCACCTGCATGCAGAGGCCAGAGAGCTATTTCAGGTGTTGGTCCTTCTCAGGCACCCTCCTCCTTATTGTTTGAGACAGGATTTCTCACTGAACCTGGAACTCACAAATTTGGTTAGGCCGGATGGCCAAGAAGCTCCTGAAATCCACTTTCCTTTGCCTCTTTTGCACTGGGATTACAGGCACTTGCTGCTGTGCCTGGCTGTTTTTCAGTGATTGTTGGGGATTAAAACTCAGGTCCTCGTGCCTATGTGGCAAGCATGTTACTACCTGAGCCATCTCCCCAGTTCCCTCTCCCTGAAATATTAAACATTTCATAGTTCATTTTTAAAAAATCAATGATTAATGTCAATATGAAAGTGAAAAGACTCTGATTTTCAGTATTTTCCTACAGAGACCATCAATAATTTTTGTAACCAGTGTGGCAAGTATGCCCATAAATGCAATAGTGGCACAAATGTTATGGGGGGTAACTAATGACTACTTTCTGATTGGATTTAAGATCTCTCAATAGGAGGAAATATATGCCTGATACTATAAATGTGTACAAGAATCCAGGACCACTGTACTCATGAACTCACAGCAGCTGTGGTTGCCTGCACAAGACCAAGCCAGTCAATGTTCCAGCGTGGAGGGGGAGGGGATCAAAAGCCCCAGCTGAAATGCTATTGACTATTGGTAGCTTCTGGGACAGGGAGACTCAATTTTCTTTGAGTGCGACCCCTGGTAGGTTGACCACACTCCAGTGAGTTCGAACCCCAGAGCTTAACAAAGCCTGGAGTGGTCACACGTCTGCAATTCCAGTGCTCCTATGAGAGGTAGGAAGCCGAGACAGAAAAATCCCATGAATTTATGAGTAGCACAATTTAGACTTGGTGGGTTATAAAACATAAGGGCATACATTTGGGAGGGGGTGGAGAATGGGGGAAAGATGTGAGAAGATTTAGGGAGAGGAGCAGAGGTTGAATATAATCAAAACACAGTGCATGCATGCATGAAATTCTCAGAATTAATACAAATTTTGTATTAAAAATAATTACCAGTAACTTTTCAATCGTGATGTGGTCATTCATTTTCTTATTTCACAAAGAATGAAGGACCATATACAAAAGCTTCCTTGACAGACTCCACCTGGGTAGGCCAGAAGATGCACAGAGAAGCTAAGGGTAGGGGTTGAAGAGGTAACTCAATGGGTAAAGCACTTGCCACACAAGGTTGAGGACCTGAGTTTGAATCCCTAGAACCTTAATAAATCCTAGAGTGGTCATTAATATCTGCGATCCCAGTGCTCCTACGAGAGGTAGGAAGCTGAGGCAGAAGAATCCCTCAAAGTTCCCAGGTCAGCGAGTCTGGTGTAAACAGTGGTGGATAACAAAGAGACCTTGTCTCAAACAAAGTGGAAGGTGAGGAATGGTACCAGAGGCTGTCTTCTGGTTTCCATATACGTGTGTGCTGTACACTCAAATATATATATATATGGAGAGAGAGAGTGAGAGAGAGAGAGAGAGAGAGAGAGAGAGAGAGAGAGAGGAGTGCTGAGGTTACTTTGGGGAATCAAAGTGAAACAACAGTGTTTTGCAAGTAGGTTGTAAGAGACATCATGAGCTGGTTACTCCTAAGACCAGCTGTCCTTTGTTAAAATGTTTATTCACATTCCCTCTCAGTAGGGTATGGCCAGGTAACCCAGTGCTGGCCAGTGAGACACATTGTACCTTGTTTTCTATTTCTTTGTAAAAGTTATTTTCCGTTTGTTTTAAATATATTAATAGCTGCTTGTTGAAACATTAAAAATCATTTTCTGAGAAATCTGAGAAAATCCGTCTCATTTTGAGACATTCCTGGTTCTTTGTAGGCATTTGGTTTTTCAACAGAATTCTGGATATTTGTAAGACCTCAGAAGACCTTGGGTCTTATTCATTGTTTTAAAGACTGCTGTGTTAGAAAAGGTTGGTAGATGAACACTCCACATTATAGCTAGAAAAGGTAGGAATCTTTGCTCCAAAGATGACATCCATGGACACCAGGGTTTCCTATCCCTGCTGGGCAGAAGTGGGTGTTTCTCCTCATGAGTCTTTGCTCGCGTATATGGGAGAAAACACCAGCAACTGGCAGCTACGAAAGTCGTGACTCCTTATAGCTCTCTGACACTATCCTGAGTGTGTGTGCATGTGTGGGGATGTATGTGCATGTCAGTGTGTGCTTACGTATGAGTTGAAATGCTTCCTTGGAACCTGAGGGTACAGATACAGGCTCCTCACTTAGGCTTTGCTGGTGGGATGGGGAGAGTGCATTCTTCCTTTTGTGATATTTGGTGGTATTTGGTGGAGTAGAGCTGAGACTAAGAGTTCTGACTTCCCAGGCTGCCTCTTCCCTGGTCCTGTGGCTGGGGAGAACTTAATTTGTTGGATGCTTTCTGACCATTCTTGACAGCTTCTTCAGCTCCACATCTGAGGCATGCAGGGCCAAAAGAAAACCCAAAGTTCCTCTCTGGTCTATTATTCTCCCTGTTTCAGTGTCTGTCTGCATTTGCCTTAATGCAATGTTAAGGTTTTCTGTTGCACTTAGCAGGAGCAGGGGTAAAGTCTGTCTTCTGGTTGTCTTGGAGGCTAAAGTCCTCGGTCCTTATTTTAAAGGTAGAAGGTCCTGGTTCTTAATGCTTTTTCTTTCTTCTTCTCTTGTTCTTCTTACTTAAAGCATGAGCTTAATACTTGGAAATGAAGCAGTTGGCCATCTTGTGACCTTGAGTTCAGTAGCACATGAAGAGTCTCAGTGTATCTTTGACCCTATAGGGTCTCATGTAGTTATCTAGTCATTAATGGTGGCAAAGTTATGCACAAATATACACGTCAACGCATCACATATGGATATAAAGGAAATTTTAAATGCTGAATAACGAAGAAATGGCCAAAGTATTACGGTACCTCTACCCGGCAGAACCTTATGGCTCACTGCTAGTTTGTTTCTCCATTGCTGTGATAAAACACTGACCAAAAAACAACTTGTGGAGGAAAGGGTTTGCTTCCGATTACAGGTTAAAGTCCTTCATCAGAGGACACCAAGACATGAACTCAAGACAGGATCTTGAAGCAGAAACCAAAGGAGGAACACTGCTTACTGGTTTGCTTCCAGACTCCTCTTCAGCTGTCCTTCTTATACAGTCCAAGCCTACTTGCCTAGGGATGATGCCACTCACAGTGTGCTGAGCTTGTCTACATTCATCAGCAATCAAGAAAATGCTCCACAGGGCTGGAGTGATATCTCAGCAGTTAAGAGTACTGGCTGCTCCAGAGGACCTGGATTTAGTTCTCATCAACCACATGGCAGCTAACAATTGTCTGTAAGTCCAGTTCCAGGGGATCTGATGCCCTCTTCTGTCCTCTTCAGGCATTTCATGCATATGGAGCACCTACATACATGCAGACAAAAACTCATATCCATAAAATAAAAATAAACAAATGAATTTTTTAAAAAAGAAAATGCTGCCGGGCATGGTGGTGCATGCCTTTAATCCTAGCACTCAGGAAGCAGAGGCAGGTGGATCTCTGTGAGTTCAAGGCCAGCCTGGTCTACTTAGTGAGTTCCAGGACAGCTGGGGCTACAGAGAGACCCTGTCTCAAAAAAAAAAAAAAAAATGCTACATAGACATGTCCACCAGTGTGATGGAGGAAATTCCTTATCATGGTTCCTTCTTCCTAAATATGTCAAATCGACAACCAAGATTAGCCATTGCATCCATGAAACATGAAAATAACTTGAATAAGAAGTTGTAAAAGCACTGATGTCTTTTCAGTGTAACAAGTGGAAATTATATAATAAAATTCATTAATTTTGTATACTTAACCTATACTAGTAAAAAAGTGACAATAAGTGAACAGCAAAAATTGAGTTTTGTTTTGTCTTGTTTTTGGTTTTTAATGTGTAAACAAGCATAGCATTACCAATTGGTGTACATTCAGGTGATCGTTGTTCTATAGCGATCTCTTGCGTATTCATAGCAATTGTAGGGCCTGACCCATCATCCCCATTTTACAGTTAAGGAAACTGAAGCTTAGACAGATTGTTCAAGTTCACAGAGCTAAGAAGAGGCCACACTGGGATTTGATCCTTACTCTCTCTGATTCTAACACTTTGGTTGTACAGTTCCCAGTGAATGACTTTGGAACACTATGGCAATTGATGAGCGTGAGATCTAGGGGAGTGTGGGAGACAATGCCATTGAATTGAGAGGCTGCACGAATGGCTTAGGGCTTGCTGCACACTCACAGCATGGGAAGACATTTTACTTGGCTTCTCTCCAAAGAGGAAGAAACGGGGGAGGGGGCTTGCTTCCATGCCTCCAACAGGAAAAATTGCTGGTCTTTGGACTTCAAGGGTCACTTGGGCAAGGACCAGCTAGTCCAGCTTTGACATTTTAACAAGAGTGGGAGAACCAGAGTACCTCACATGCCTCTATGCTTTCTTTCTTTTTAATTTGCATGCGGATGTAATAAAGCATGCGGCCACTAGGCACTTGAGGAGAGGAGTTTGAGTGGTGTAAGTAAGCTGTCACTGCCTCTCTTTCCAGCAAGCATTAGCTGAATAAAACATACAGTCAATAAAATGAAGTCCTTTGCTGCTCTTGTATTGGGTGTTAGGCCATCCTGAAACCAGTGGTCATAAAAAAGGGGAATGAGGGGAACTTTACACTTGCAAGAACAAAGGCAATCCAGCACCAGATTGAAAATAGCACTAGCCAGTCAAGTTGTATCCTTGGGCACCTGGAAGCAGTTAGGTTGAAAGCTGTGCAGACCTCAGGTCTCACACGCCAGCCATCCCTGGGATCTTGTTAGGAGCAGGCAAAGCAATCTGCTTTTTAGCAGGGAATCCATTGATCCTATTCACAAAGATACATTTCTTTTCAATGGTAAATTTGTTAGTTATGTCACAAAGATCACTTGTATCCTTGCCCTTTTTTTTTTTGGAGGAGGGGGACACAAAACTTGGAGCTGCCCTGAGTGCCAGTTGCCTCTAGGCTGAAAGTGGTTTCTTCTGACTAGTGGAAAATTGCAAAGCAAACCTCAACACTTTCCTATTTCTGGTTAAGCCTGAAAGAAAACCGGGTGTTTTTATTGTTGGTTCCTTGTTGGGACGTGTTATAAAGCAGGCCAGTGCAATTTGTCTATTTTGGGTTTTAGAAACATTTGTTCTACCCACAAGAGGTATTTTAAATACCTTCAGGACTAAGACTGTAACCCCAAACAATTCATTGAAATAGTTTCTTTGGGGCTTAATTTTAAAACAAAGGTTGTTGATGATAATGACCATGAACAAGTCAACCACAGCTGTGCCATCCTTGGACTTCGAAGCTGCTTGGGTAGGTAAACTCATAAAGGACTGAGTTGTGTCATCCCCACCACCTCTATCGCCCCCAGGATGCAATGCACCCTAATGGAAGAGAATCAGACTTTTAAAAAGAGCATAATCTTGGCTAAGCAACAAAAATTGGGTCATCAGGGAAGAAGGGCCATTCTGAGTCCAGCCTGCTGTTTCCTTTGGATTTGTCTCCAAGCCAAGGCCTGACTGGAATCAGATCTGAGCACTGTGGTAGATGTGCAAGGCCATCTGTAAACATGGAAAGTGCTGGTTGAGTAAACACTGCAAGACATTGGGGCTGTGAACGCACATGAGAGTGTGGATTACATGCAGAGGAGGCTCTTCCTCTTGGACTCCTGGCTGGTGGCTTTATTCTGGGGTGATTTAACAGATAGGCCAGAGTAGAAGATAAGGAACGAAACAGCATGTGGCATGTGGTAGCATGCTGGATATTTTGTAACTGTGAGAGTTTTCCTGACTTCTGAAATTCGTGAGGTATACTTTTGGAATATATATATAATTGATCCCAAGTATTATAAGCACTTTGGAAAGAACCCACAAAAGTATTTCAAAAGTGTCAAAATAATTTGAGATTGCATAGGCAAAAATAGGCTATGATAGTAGTCCAATCTGTTTTATCCAACTGCTAAACTTTATCCTTTTAGAATACTGCCTCATGGGCCAGCAAGATTGCTCAGAGGGTAAAGGTGCTTGAGGCCATGGCTGACCACTTAAGTTTGATCCCTGGAACCCACATGGTGGATGGAGAGAACTGACTCTCTCAGGTTGTCCTCTGACCTCCACACAAGCTCTGTGGGACTCACACATGTGAAGACACACGATAAACAAATCCATGTAATAAAAGAAAATTTCAAAACAACAACAAAAAAGGAAAAAACACTGAGTCATATAGATGTTGACTGGACCTTTGATCCACAGCTGATTTAAAAATATTTTACTTATTATTTTCATTTTATGTGTATGAGTGTATAGCCTGCATGTATCTAAGTGTACCTGTTGTGCAATGCGTGTGGAAATTAGATGAGAGCGTTGGATTCCTGGAACTGGAGTTTCAGATGGTTGTTAGCCTTCATGTGGGTGCTGGGAATTGAACCCAGGTCCTCTGCAAGAGCTGATTTTAGAGGAGTAACTTCAGATTCCCCGTGCTGTACATATGGAAAATGTCTTGTTCCTGCAGAAGGGCCTGGATATTTGCACTGTTTCATCATATGGAGAGATGGCTGGTGGTGCATTCTGAATTCAGTTTCACACGGGAGCTGTGAATCATGCTTCCTCTGTTACCTGATCCCTAGGTTTTCATTTTCTAATACTATCTGAAGAGGTTCTCCTGATTTTTTTTTTCTGGTCTGTTATGAATTAAAGGCACCACGGTTGGCTAGGCTGTGTTGGAGCACACCTTTGATCCCAGCATTTGGCAGGCAGAGGCAGGTGGATCTCTAAGTCTGAGGCCTACCGGGTCTACATCGGGAGTTCCAGGCCAGCCAGAGTTACATAATGAGACCTTGTCTCAACAACAACACAGAATAACAAACAAAACCAAAACCCCAAGCCTCACAGTTGTCCTTGCAGTCTGTGATGTTCTGAGAGTACGTTTTCTTTCAGTGCTTGGAGAAACCATTACCGCATCAACTGCTCAGTCAAGAGGCAGAGGTCATAAGGTAATGTGGCCAAATCCCTCCAGCTTACTATCCGGAATCCTGACTCCCTGGTGTATACTGCCTGTTGGGTAAGCTTCCCCATCATACAGTCCTAACTGCATCGTTTGTCAGCTGACAAAATAGATTTTAGCCATTCATCCACTTGTTCTGTTTGGCCCACATTTCCTGCTATTGCTGACACTTCCCTGAGCTGGGAGAGTTTGATGGCATTCCTGTGCACTGTGACTTTTTTCTCTATCCAAAGAGAATCCATATCTGTGAAATGCAACAGTGCAGCTGTTTCTGGGAGAGCTTTACTAAGTGAAATAGAATAATTTAAAAACTCTTCCCTTTGGGGACTTGAGGGGTTGGGGTGTGTTCATTCCATGGTTTCTCACATTAGACACCATGTAAAGATCTCACCTTCTGCACCCTTATTGTTTATAGGGGGAAATAGTGAAAATACAACCCTAAAATCCCTTGTCACTAGTGAATGGGGGAGGGTGGTGAGAATTAAGGCTCAGAACATATGACCAGGTATCTCTGGAGCAGGAACTTAGTAACTTATTTGACATCTACTAGGTGCTGGGCATGGCCTTCTGTGCCATAAGTGCCAAGCAAGGCAGAGCCACTTCCGGGCAATTGGCCCAGGTTGCTTCATTGCATCCTCTTAAGCCATTATGATTTCCTTTTCTTTGCCTTTCTTTTAGGTGTAGATGGTCTTGATAAGATATGGGGATCCCTGAACACACTGTAGATACTAGGGTTTGGTGTTAGCAGACTTGAGATCATGAGAGTCCATTCTGGTAGGACAGTGAAACCTTTGTCCACTAACAGAGGCCTGTATGGGGGCAGGGGTGTCCTTAGGAGAATTCAGCCTCTTAGCATTGAGTTGAGTATTTGGAAGCAGCTTCTATTTACATCAGATTTGATTCTTCTAGACTAGGTCAGCTCTCCTTTCATGTATCCTAGCAACATATACATCTTCTTTGTATTGCTTAGCACACATGGACTTATTTGTGTATTATTATCTTCCTGACAACTCCTTTTCTTGCTTTCTTGAAAGTAAGTATTACGTTTTTAACATTGTTGATTACTGTATTAGATATATATTACCGAGTAAAAACTGGCATCGTTCTTAACTCTAACTGAACTTACTACATAGTGGAAAACACAGATATCAGACAAATAGTGACAGGAATGGAAAAATTTTAACAGTGACTGTGGTTGTGATGGGTCTGTTCTTCTGGGAGTATAGTGAACTAGATATTCTGAAAGCCTCTGTTGTTAACTACAACTAAAGATAGTATGTGTAACTTTAAAACTTGCTAGGACAGAAATAAAACAAAGGAAATTGCCAAAGGCAAAATAAATTTAGAAACCTGGTTGCTGAAAACAGATTTTATTTAGAAGCTGAGGCCATAGCTTGGTCTAGAGTATATGCTTACCATATGTAAGGTCCTGAGTTCAATTCCCAGTACCCCCATCCCAAAGCATAATAAATAATTTCTATTTAACCAGGCACTCATATTGCTGTGCGTTCTTTTGATTTTACTACACATGCTTAAAAATGTACTAAAAAGTATTGTGGTATGGTCATGATTAATATTTGATTCATGTATTTTGAGTTTTTGTTATTTGGGGAATTTTAAATTTAGAGTTACAAAATCTCTAGTGGATTGCATCTTTACTGCTTCACCTTTAAAATTATCTATCTATCTATCTATCTATCTATCTATCTATCATCTATCTATCTATCAGTCATCTATATTATCTATCTATCATCATCATCATCTATTTTATCATCTTGTTACAGGAATGAACCACAGACTGACCCTATCTATCTATCATCTATCTATCTATCTATCTATCTATCATCATCTATCTATCATCTATCTCTATCATTTCTGTCATCCATCTATCATCTAGCTATCATCTATCATCTTCTATCTATCATCTATTTAATCTGTGTGTATGTGTCTATGTCAGCGTATGCAAACCTGTGTGTGGGTATGAATGTCTGTGCACATGTGCTGAGGCCAGAAAAGGGCACTGGGTTTCCTCCTCTATCACTTTCTGCATATTCCTTTGAAGCAGAGTCTCTCCCTGATCCCAGGGTTTGCATTTTCTCTGCTGGAAACCAGCAAATCCTAGCAATCCTCCTGTTTCTGCTCCCTCAGAGTTGGAATTACAAACATGAGCTGGATGCCCATCTCATATAGGTAGTAGGATCTAAACTCCAGTCTTCATGATTGCACAGAAAGTGCTTTTAACCCCTGAGCCATCTCACCTTCTCCCACATTTCTTTCCTTAATCATATTTCCTTCCTTAAACACTGCCTTGTTTGGTATTATAGATATGCCTGCCTTTTGTGGTGGCTACAGTTATGGCAAAGCTTTTTCTGACTTTTACTTTTAACTTCTTGTATCGTATTATTAAGGTATGCTTCTTGTAAGTAGCATATAATTGCCTTAAACATATCTCATCTGAAGATCTTTGTCTTTTGAGTGGAATTTTTAGAACATTACTAGATTTAGTTGTGGTTAGTCTGGAGAATACAGCATGAAGTCTGACTTACTAAAGTGTAGAAATTCTTGCTTTAACCACTTTCTTGACAGCAGAGAGCCCTTAGAACACCACCATCCTTCTTAATGGTTCATTTAAGGCAGGAGGTTTTGAATTATGGGTGCTTTTAAGGTATATTCTTTGTCTTTAGTTTTCATCAGTTTTACTAGCATGTACCTAGGCTTTTAGTGTGCTTTGCTTTGGTTTTAAATTAATTTCTAAATTTAAATGACTACTCTAACATTTTTGCTTATATACTTAAATATAAATCATTCTAACAGTATTTTTCTTCACAATATAAAAAACATAAAAGAATCTTAACACCCATTGCCAATTAATGGTTTTCCTCAGCTGCCTTTTCATTGCTGCTTCAGGTTCCAGATTAACATTTTTATCTTGATACAGAAATCATGAAGATGATTTTTTATATTTATAATTTCTTTACTTCATCAACTATAAGTGCAAATTTCTGCATACAATATTCTGTTCATATACATCTTTCTGAATTTTCTTTTCTTTTCAAAACATTTTAATTATTCAAATTTGGGGTACAGTGTGATAATTTGATAATTCATACAGCATATAGTGATCAAACCAGTGTTAACATCACATGCTCTTAATCCCAGCCCTGGAGAGGCAGAGGCAGGCAGATCTCTGTGAGATCCAGGCCAGCCTGGTCCAGTGACTTCCAGGTAGGCTGGGGCTAGGGAGACCCTGTCAAAATCAAAAAAACAAACCAAAACAGAAGAGAACAAAAGAACTCCAAAGTAGTTAACATTTTTACTTCCTTAAACATTTAAAAAATGTTTAACTAACATGTAATAGCTATATATATTTTAATACAATATAATAATTGGTACAATATGATATTTTAATGAATATCTAAAATTTGTGCTGATCAGATCAGGATAATTAATGTTTTGATCTCCTTATTACTTAAGCCTTAGAGTTTCTTCTTCTAGTTATTCATAAAAATAAATATTATGCCCTTATGCACCATATTCATCTGACTATTCTGTAGACCATGATAACTCATTATTTCTATATCACTGATTAACCTTTTTTCTAGACATCCACACATTAGAGAGAACAATAGATTAGCCTTTCTGTATCTATCATAGTTTGTTTGGAATAATGTCTTCCAGTTCCATCCATTTTTCTGAAAATGGTAGGATAAGCATTCTTTTCTACATCTGAGCAATTTCTGTCTTATATCTCTATGCATCTCATATTTTATTTATTAGTTCATTGGTTGATTGGCATCTAGGTTGATCATATATTTGAACATTGAGGTGATGTAACAACAAACATGAATTTTCAGGACTTAATATGCTGATATCATTTCCTTTGGATATAGTCTCAGAAGTAGGGTTTGCTGGATTGTAATGTTTCTGTTTTTCATTTATTGAGAAATCTCCATCCTGTTCTCCATAGTGGCTGTATTAATTTTTAATTCCACCCACAGTGTTGAAAGATTCTCTTTTCTCTGTATCTTCACCAGCATTTGCTAATTTTCATTTCTCTGATAAGTCATTCTAATTGAGATGAGAAGTTATTTTACAGTGCTTCTGACTGATATTTCACTAATGGCTAATCAAGTATAGCACGTTTACATAAATTTGATGGCCACTTAAATTCCTTCTTTCTAAAAATGTCTATTCAAGAATAGATCTAGATAAGACCCTGTTGCTGAGCACACTGCATACATGAGCTATAAAACTAAAAAGGAGAAATCAAGCTGATGCTGACTTCAGATCCTCATCTCCACTGGCTCATATTTCTAGTGCTGGAAGATGCTATGCATGCTACCTGAAGGAAAAATAATAATCAGCCTTACCCAGCTGTGAATCATGTGAATTATAATAACAACTGGTCTGGTAAGATATGCCCACTGGTGCAGTAGTGGCACAAATATGGGAGTAACCAACCTCCCTTTAATTGGTCTGTTTCCTAGAATGGGGTCCATACCTGACATTGATATCAAGCTTAGGAATCACAGTCTAGATAGGTCACAGGACATAGGGGAGAACCCAATACTAATTTTCTACTAAATAGTTATCGTATCAAACTGATTCTTAATGACTTATTGTTGTACCCTTAGATTAATGCATCTCACAGCTCTCACCAGAAGAGTTTCTTTATGTAACAAATGGTGAGTAACACAGAAATCTACAACTGGCTAACATGCAGAGAACAAGAGACTGTCAGGTGCTTATCCCTTAATAGGACACCTACATCAAACTTTTGCCTTTCAAGGCTCAGGGATTATTGAGGAAGAGAGGCAGAAAGATTGTAGGAGCCAGAGGCGGTAGATGACTACAAAGAAACAGAATTTTCCACACAGCTGGTAACTTATATGAACTCACAGCAACAGTGACAGCATGCCCAAGTCCCACATAAGCTCCAACCAGAAACAATCCCAACATAGACTTGAGGAAGTGGATAAAAAGCACCAGCCCCACCTAAGGAAATTTTGGCAACAGATGGCTTCTGGGAGGGGCAGAGACAGTCCCTTTCAGTGATGCAACAATTGGCAGATTAACCAGGCTCCAGTAGATGGACCTACACTGTAAGACATTTGGGGACACAAATTAAACTCTATAGGCCTTATTTTATACATATATGTGTGTGTGTGTGTGTGTGTGTGTGTGTGTGTGTGTGTAAAACTGAGTACATTAAATTGAATGGGGGCAATAAAGGGAGGTGTGGATCAAATTATATTCTATGAAAATTACAATTACAAAAATCCAATAAAAAACAAAAAAATCAAAATACAAGGGAAAAAATAGAGAATCCAGATATAAGTCCATGCAACCGTAGTCACCTGATTTTATTTTTGAAAATCCAAAAATACACTTTGGAGAAAAGACAGGGTCTTCAACAAATGGTCCTGGGAAAACTGGATTATCTGCATGTAGAAGAATACAACTTGATCTGTATCTCTCACCCCCCCAAAAAATCAATTCCAAATGGATCAAAAACGTCAATGTTAGACCTGAAATTGAAATGTCTAGAGGATAAAGTAGGGCATACACTTCAAGATATACAGGCAGAGGCAAGGACTTTCTCAGTAGAACCCCAATAATCAACACATGGTACTTCATGAATAAAAAGTTTCTGTACTGTGAAAGAAGCTGTTAGTTGACTGAAGAGGCAGCTTACAGAATGGGAAAAAATCTTTGCCAGCTTTCTGACAGAAGATTAGTGTCTAGCATATACAAACCGCCAATAAACAAACAAACAAACAAACAAACAAATAAATAAAAACCTAAGCATCAAGAAAATAAATACCTTAAAATACATTCAATATCCTTAACCATCAGGGAAATGTAAACTAACAGTATTTTGAAATTTCATTTTACCCTAGTCAGAATGACTGTTATCAAGAAAACAAATGATGTTAATGCTGACAGGGATGTAAGGAAAAGGGGACCCCTTATTCATTGTTGATAGGAGTGTGAACTGGTGTAGCAATCCATGTGACCCAGCTATATAACTTCTGGGCATATACGGAAAGACTATACTCTGCAACACAGACATCTGCATATCTGTGTTCATTGTAACTGCATTGACTATAGCAAGGGTGTCAAACCAGCCTAGATGTCAATCAATGGATGAATGTATAATGTGGTACACATGCACAATGGAATTTTATTCCATTGTAAAGAAAAATGAAATTATGAAATTTTAAGAAAAATGAATGGAATTGGAAAATGTACTGAGTGAGGTAACCCAGGCCCAGAAAGGCAAATGCCACATGTTCTCTCTCATATATGGATCCTATCTTTGAAATTTTAAATTTGTATGTTTAATATGGAGTGTCTGTAATGTCAGGAAGCCAGAAAGGGACCATGAGAGGGGAAGAAAAGGAACCAGGAGAGAGGATAGTAGAACACATGCACTATGGAAATAAAGGGAGACAGTCCTGGAGGTGGAGAAGGGAGATGGGTGGCGGGGGCGGGGGGAGTCAACCAAAACAAAGCATGCATTTAAAAGCCATGTGGAAACCCACTGCTTTGTATGTTAGTATGTTAATTTAAAATGCTGTCTTTTTATAAATGAAAAGAGTTTGAAAGGACATACTCTGCATGGGTGGATAATGCTGCTCTCAGAAGCCACAGGCCAGGCATGGTATAATACCCTAGGAATTGTTGGTCAGAAGGCCCCAGAAGCCCCCCAAGCAGTATAGGTTGTTGCTGTTGCTCTTTGTTGCCCACCAGAACTAGATGGCAAGACCCTGTTGCTGAAGACACCATACATTTTGGTAACAGTATATAGAGAAATCGAGCTGGAAATGAGCAGGAAGCTTCCTCCCTGCTGGGTAACTTTCATAGTACCTGATGGTGCTATGCAGGCTGCTGGGAAGAAAAACCATCAACAAATCCTTATCTAGCTGAAAATCCTTCAAGTTACAATAACAACCTGCCAGACAAGATAGTAGCATGACCATTATGAGGGTAACCAACTGCTTTGTGGTTGGATTTGAGGTCTGTTCCACAGGAGAGAAAACCATACC
The DNA here is from genome assembly GCF_000622305.1 of Nannospalax galili. Taxonomy (NCBI): domain Eukaryota; kingdom Metazoa; phylum Chordata; class Mammalia; order Rodentia; family Spalacidae; genus Nannospalax; species Nannospalax galili. The sequence goes on from NW_008347814.1 coordinate 1,823,927, forward strand.
TGGTTCTGTCCATCTGCTCAAGAATCCACAGTTTGGGAGTTTATAGGCCTACTGTTATTGTTTTGCTAAATGACCATTTTTTAAACTGTCTATTATTTTTTTTATTTAAAATTTTTCTCTTTATTTTAAAAAATACTTTAATTGAATTTTTATGGATTTTATGCTATACATCTTAATCATATTTAGCTCCCCCATTCAAAGTATTTTATTTTATTTAATTTATTTATTTTTTTGTCTTTTTGAGACAGGATCTCCTTGTAGCCCCAGCTGTCCTGGAACTCACTGTGTAGACCAGGCTGGCCTTGAACTCACACAAAGATCCACCTGCCTCTGCCTCCCAAGTGCTGGGATTAAGGTGTGTGCCACCATGCCCAGCCTTATTTTTTGTTTTATGTGTATGAGTGTATTATCTGCATGTATGTAAGTGCACCTGTGTGGTGCAAGGCCCATGGAGGTAAGAAGAGGGAGTCAGAGTCCCCTGGAACTGGAATTATGAACAGTTGTTAGCTGCCATGTGGATGCTGGGAATTGAATCTGGCTCTTCTGCAAGAATAGCCAGTGCTCTTAACCTTCTCTCCAACCCCAACCCCCAACATTTTATGATAGAGGAGGAAGGGTCCATAAGGCCCTACCACTACCTAAAGAACTATTGGAAGTTACTGTTTTCTGGGGGAGGAAGATGCCATTTCTTCAGTGGTGTAGCCTCTGATACAATGCTGCACTGGCTCTAGCAAATAGCCCCCCTCCCACCAAAGTGTTGATCCATATTTTTAGCTAATTTTAAACTTGGAGACTTGTATTACTTATAGTTGAATTTCAAAGTTCCTTATATATTCTAGATATTGATACTTTGTCTGATGAATCACTTGCAATTTTTAAAAACCTTTCTATGGGCTGCTCCTTGCTATCCTGCTTCTTCTCTGTAACGAAGCTTCTTCATCTGATATAATATCATCTGCCTATTACTTTTCGGTTTTGTTTTTTGTGCTTTTGAAGGCTTACCCAGATCCTCTGTGCCTATTCTTGTGTCTTCTCTATGTTTTCGTCTAGTTATTTCATAGTTCTGTCTTTTAGACACTTAGTTCTATTTAGACGTTTGAACCATTTTGAATTGATTTTATGTAGCATGATAAGTAGGGATCAGGTTTCAATTTTATGTAATGTGAATATCCAGCTTTCCCCTCAACATTTGTTGAAAGGGTAATCTTTTTACCAGTGTATGTTTTTGGTACCTTTGTCAGGCTGTGAGTGTGCTGGTGATTTCCTGGCACTCCATTCGCTCTGTTGGTGTCTGCGTCTTTATGGTGGTGGTCTGATGCTTCGATTGCTATAGCTTCTTTGGATGTTTTGAGATAAAAATATAATACCACTAGCTTTGTCCTTTTTCTGTGGATAACTTTGGTTACTCAGATACTTTTATGCTCTGATATGAATTTTAACATTGTTTTTCTAGTTCTGTGAAGAATGTCATGGGAGTCTCGATAAATATTGTATCCAAAATGAAATTGCTTTGGGTAATAAGGACAATTTAATGATATTGATTCCTCTAATCTACAAACATGGGAATCTTTATTTTTTTTGTGTGTCTCCTTCAATTGGTCTCATCAATATTTCATGATCTTTTTTTTACTGTAGATGTTTTTCACTTCCTTGGTTAAATTTATTTCTAGACATTTTATTTTCTTCATAGGCGCTGTGAAGGGGATTGCTTTCCTGGAGTTTTTTGTTTCATTTTGAGTCTGGTAGTGATGCTTGGCTTTCCCATTTCTGTACTTTATCATCATTAAGTATTTAGAGCTGTGCAAGTATGTTGAAGTGTTTCTGTAGTACCAATCAATATGTCATCTTGATCCCAAGTCCTTATGTTGGTTTCTATTCATACTTGACCTTTAATTGATTTTTTAAAAATAATGTATCCTCACACTACACTTAGAGAATAATCATTTCTGGGAAATGGGCCAAACATTCAGATGGTGACAGCTGCGCAGTTTGCATTATAGGACTGCTGTGGACATGTGTATTGTGGAGTGAGGCTGGCATCTGAATGGAAGCTATCAGACTGTACTGAGGTTGCTGGGCACTCCTGTGCAGAAGGTCTTGTGTATTCTCAGGTATGAAATCAACAAGTTCAAGGATGAGAACTCAGGTTTTCTTGCCTGGAGGGTGTGGAGGGAGTGGGGAGCTTGTAGCTTATCTGATAAAAATGATAGTCAACCAGACTGAGCCTTGTTCTGGCTCTTGCCATCTTTCCCTCTGTTCTTCATAATTTCTGAATTTATCATGTTTTAAAACCCAAGGACTGGTGATTATTGTTCAGAAATATTTACTCTTTCCATCTCTTTCCCCTGCCTCCTCCATGGGTGGAGTGTATTTTAACCCTGTGATGCTAGGCTTGGCTGTCATTTTCTCTGCCCAGTCGATAGTCAGCAGTTTGTTGTACCAAAAACTTAAAAAAACACATTTGTGATGGGTCTTAACTTTTTGGCATTTCTGCATCCACCCCAGAGAGAACATAGCCAGGCAATTCTGGCTGTGTGCAACAGTGCCATCAGCCAGTGCTCCAGTCAAGCCACAAGCCACACCTACATCAAACCCCAGGCCAACCACAATGACAGGAGGCAGCTGACCAGGCCTGGCTGGGCCACCCAGCTGGGACTAGCCCACATCAATTGGGCTTCCATAGATCTACAGGTGTGTGAGTAAAATAAATAATTCATTTTTTTATGTCAGTGAGATTTGTTGGTTATTTATTTATGTTTACAAAAGTTAACTAAGATGCCCAAGAGAAACTCTAACCCTTCTATCACTTTCTTTTCATCTCATTGGAACCTGAAACTTAGTTTGGAACTTTGGTTTCTTCTTCTTCATGTCTCTTGAGCATCTCCATTCTCACCACCATTTTGTCACAGCATCTCTTCCTGCTTCCTGTCCAAGACAACTGCCTAGCATCCTCATGCCTGATTAGGACTAGAGTCTTGCCTTATTGCTCCTTCTTCCTTTTATGAGGTAGGACTAGGTGAACCCTAACCCCATTGGGCAGGGGCTTACTATCTGCTGATGTTTGATTTTTTTATTTTTTGTACTTACCTGATTATCTACTGCAATATCTAGTTGCTTGGCTTTACTAACAGACGTTAGAAATAAAATCTGAGGTCCAAGGACCCCATCAACACTGCACAAAGGACACATAGACAAAGCCAAAATAACTCGGAAGCCAGCTTTTACTTATGCAAAAGGGTGCATTGCGCCCTTGTCCTCATTCAGATTGAGCAAGCACACCCAACCTCAAAATTTGGTAGGATTTTATCCCTAGCACAAGAGTGCTCAGTCTTTTCCCCATTGACTGGGGTCTGGCCTTACAGTCTTTCCCAGTTGTCTAGTTTAAAGGTATTGGCACAAAGATATGGGGAAAAAATGGTTGATCGAAAAGGGGTACAGGCTCCTCCCCAGGCCATCAGGTTTGGGAATGCATCAGGGCTTTTTCACAAAAGTCTTCTACTGTGTGTGTGTGTGTGTGTGTGTGTGTGTGTGTGTGTGTGTGTGTGGTGGATAGATTAAAAGATTAGAATTCCTTGTCATAAACCAAACGCTTTACAGGGTTTGAAAAAAAGACCAATATTTAATGTTTCTTATACCAAGCATAAGATTCCTTCTCCTCCTCTTCCTCCCCTCCCTTCTCCTTCTTCTTTCTCCTCCTCCTCCTTTCTGGGGAGCAAACCCTGGGCCTCATGCATGCTAAGTAAGCACTCTACCACTGAGTTACATCCCCAGCAAATTTTCTTTTACCATCAAACACCAACTCCTTTAAAAAGGGTTTCCTTAGCTTTTGTTTTATTATTTTTTTCTTGGAACACTTTTAAATCGTGCTTTTTTCCCCTAAGTATCCTTTATTAATTAGCATATACAGAAAACAGAAATTGTGCACTGGATCGCTCCAGTCCACTCTGGACCTAGACCTGGGTTGTGCCACTGCTGTTTTCTATTCTGTTCTGAGCAGCTGGCAATGATCCAATCCTTTGTAAGTGGCCATCTGCAATGACAATGTAGATTTATGATGGGCAGAGAGAAATATCCAGAAAATAGAAGCCATCAGCTCTTCCCAGAAATGAATGAGAAAGAAGAAAGAGAGATGAAACTGAGCTATCTGATGCCACAATAGGAGCTCACAAGGTCTGTTGCTTTGCTGGGATTTCTGTGGCTGGGTTGTTATCCATTCACTGGGCTAGCAAGCCAGAGCTTGGGCGGGTGCTCTTGGACTAACTCACACCTATTGCTCTCTGGGTCTCCTTTCTTGTCCTTGTGCCACCCATTCCCCCTTTTAGTTCACATGCTGTGCTTCTCCAGGGCTTTCCCCAGCTCCTTGCTAGTCTCCTCTGATATTGACCCCCTCCAGCCCTGCCACCTTGGTGTTACTGTCCAGGCTCACTTAACTTACTGGAGTGGTTTCTGAGGTCTTGTGCACTACACCTTACAGATGGTCTTTTGGCTGTCTTGTGACAGACTTGCTTCTGCCAGCAGTTCACTGTAAGAGCCCATTCTTATATCTCTGAATGACAGAGGTCACCGTCTTTCCAGGGTTTGTGGACATCTCCTGTAGCCCTCTACTGTTGTCTACAAAATCCCAAGGTTTGATTTATTTATGCATTCACTTCCACTCAGAGCTGTCTAACACTCACTGGCTGGGCATTTGACTTGGCAAACACTGAGAGCAAGTGTGATGTTACTTGCGGGGTGATAAATGCTGTTCGCTCAATGGAAAATGTAAGTTGGTGATGGATTACCCAATGCTTCTTGCTTACTTTAAATCGAAACATTCTATTGAACTTACCCTAACTGCAGAGTTCTTATAAATAAACAATCCTTCTTGGATTTTATGACTGTGGGATTGTTGCCAAGTACAGGCATTCCTAGTCTGTGGCCTGAAAATCTAGTGAAATAGAATGGAAGACACAAGCATTGGAGAGTGATAGAGAGGGAGAGAGATGATGGAGCAATTTCCTTGAGAGAAATCAGGCTGGGCTGGTGGTTGCTTTTGCAAAGTGCTCTGCATCTACACACCCAGGGGAGTCCTCCATGTATCAGGAAGCCAGCTTTTGGGGAGCTGCTGCCGAAGCTCCTGAAGGCTGCAGGAGAGTGAGATCTATGCCCCCACTCAGCTGGTGTTGGAGGTTGGCACTTACCAGTCTCCCTGACACTTTGGAAGAATAACCCCTTTCTATTTGAAACATCAATGTGTGAAGTCAACTGTCCCCTAATCTATACCCACTGCTGGGACAGTTTCAGGGTTTTGGATTAAATACTCCAGCACAAATCTCTTTAAACCTTTCCTAAATAAGAAATTATGTGAGGCTCTCCAGTGAAAGATTCGGTCTCCCAGGGAATTCAAACATTTTTCTCTGTTTGCTCTGCTGAGAACAAAGTGCTCAGAGCCTGCTCTCTAATTGGCTAATTTCATTAGGTCCCCACTGAGAAGCTGCATGGCCAGCTTCATACCCTCTCTGGAGGGCCTCTTGGCTGGCCAGCATGGAAGTTGAACTCAGGAGTTATTTATTTTTTGCTTCCATTATTCATTTGGGAGAGGGAGCTGTATTAAATCACAACATCAACTTCCAAGGCACAGAAAATCAAAGAGAATTATTGGGCCCTCAGCCACATTGCTTTATGACAGTTGTACTTGAAGAACTAAGTGTGTTTTTATTTGATGGAGAAGATGTAAATATTTCCCCATATTTTACGGAAAGATGAAATGATGTATATCTTACTGCTTTTGTTAGTTTGGTCCAGGTATTAGAAATCAAAATATATTGGGCCTCTTGGCAAAGCCTGGCACAACACCCTATGTTATCCCTTTAATGCATGCATAAGTAAAGGTAAGTATATGGTGATGTAGAGATTGCTAAGGTTCCACAGTAGTTACTGATTCACCTGCATGAATAATGGCCTCTCTTTTAATTCTGCAGACTATGGTGATGCTTTAAGTCAGGTATTGAGAAGACCTTGCGGGGAGGAGGGAGAACTGAGTTGTGAGGCGCTGAGCCACATGAGAACAAGACTTCAAAGGACAGTATGGGCTTGCAGACTTGCTCCCATGGGCAGAAAGATCTGGGTGAAGGCATAAAGAAGTCCAGAGCTAGGCTTGGTTTCCACCTTGTGCATGTGATAGGGCTACTTCATGAAATAAGAAGGGGAGTGGGGGTGGGGAGACGGCTCAGTGGCTACAGCACTTGCTAAGCAAGGATGAGGAAGGATTTTGGATCCCCAGTACCTAGTACCAGTACATATATGCTCTGTGGGTGTATAGGCCTGCCTGTAACCCTGGCCTTGGGGAGGCAGAGATAGGAGATCACTAAGACAAGCTGCCTAGCTAGACTAGATAAATTGGCGAGCTCCAGGTTGAGCAAGAGGCCCTGCCTCAGTCACTGAAGTGGAGAGGGACAGAAGAAGACATCTGGTGTCAACCTCTGCTCTCTCTGCATGCATGCATATCTCTCTGCATGCATGCACATATTTACACATGCATGCATACCACACACATACACACACACACATATATGCAAAAAGAACAATAGGAAAGATGAGGCTGTGCAATAGAGTAATATGAGAAGAGTTCAATAAAGAAGTCCTTGGAAAGGTCTGAGTAGGAATGGGGTAGCCTCAGAGGAGAGTGCACTGTCCTGGCACTGTGGTAGAGGGGCTGTACTGCCCGGAAGGACAGCCATCTTGAGGTTCAAGGGCAGTTGTGCAGTGAGGGCTGCCTGGCAGCAGTTGATCCTTTAGGAGAGGGAGGCTGACCATGGGGCACTGACAACTGGCCACAGCCAATGTACACTGCCACTGCGGGAGGAAGCTGAGACTTAACACATTTATCCCATTCTCTTCCCTACTTCCTGTTTTCCACCACAACCCTCCACTGGCCACATGCAGATGGAAGCCAGGGGAGAGGTAGCCATAGCCATCATGTGTGCAAGTGCACAAGTCAGCCCTGGAGCGAAGGGCAGCAACTGGAATGGTCTCACGTGAGTCTGGAGGAGCAAACAGTAGACATGCAGTACAGCAATTTTGCTGATGACTCTGTATCCATCAGGACAAATTAATGATGGTTACAAAGTTTTAGACTTTGTAGCACTTCCAATTTTGGAACATGCTAATTTTGAATTTTCAGATGAGAGATGCTCAGTCTGTATTATCTGCCAGTGAGGCCCTTTGAATCAAACCTTTCTCCTTTCAAACTCAGTCTTCACAATAGCTTCAGAAGTTAAGCACAATTTCTATGGCTCCTGCTTTCTAGGAAAGGAAATGGAGGCAGCTAAGGAAATCAATGAAAGAAAAAGATCTCGAAAGAAACACAGGATTACATTGGCTTCTGACCTCAGGCAACTGGGGCACTTGCCTGGCCCCCTCTGCTCCTGTCTGCCATCACTCCATACTGTGACTGGGGCATGCCTCCTGGTCAGTCCGGTAGAGTGCTCCACAGTCACTTGACAGGCAGGATTAGTCACCCTGGAATTTCTTTACTTTTCCCATCACAATCATTCAGGCCTAAGGAGCTAGAGGCACTGTGGACAGCAGGTAATACATCCATGGTAGGCACTGAGGCATCAGAAGACATCTCACTGGACAGTGAGAAGATTCTTGCTCCATGCCTCAGGCACTTTTCTTTCTGGGTCCAATATCCTCTTATCTTCCATTCTCCTTCCCTCTTTGGATGAATAAATATATTTCTCCTTGAGCAATCTGGGGCCCACTAGGACCCCTCAGTCATCTCTCACTCCAAACGTTGATCAAGATATTGAGTACAGCTGTTTTCCTGAAGGAGACGCTTAGAGCCCCCCTGACTTTAATGAAATGTTTCTACCCTTTCCTTATCTTTCTTTACCCTGTTCACTTCTCAGGTGAGGACTGAGCCAATGAAGTTCTCTGATGATCCAGCCTTCTGTCGGGGACCTGGAGCACCAAGGTTAAGGCTAAAGCCTAGGCCAGTCATGCTTCAGAAGGGACCTTGGCTTTGCCCAGACTTCCCTCACATGGGTACCCATCACTTTCCTAAGGCTTGTGCTATGGCCTCTGTGTCCCCCAGTCCTCAGCATCTTCCTGGTAATGGTGAACACAGACCTTCACCTTACTCTGAATGCCCTTGGGGGGAGTTTAACCTCAACCTCCATCCTGAGTCTCTCCTGTGCTTGAACTCTCTCCATAGGACTAGGGAACTCTGTGAACTGAGTGCTTTGTCACCCAGGGTCTCATCATGATTTAGTGGCCCCACTGCAGACAGGTGAGGTGGTTTTAGGTAGTACACAACTGAGTGGGTTTCCATCTTAAGATTACCTGTTTTCATTGTTTCCTTTTCACAATAGATGAATAATGTTGTTTTCCATTTATGGTAGAGACATAAAGCTGCTACTTAGTCATTTGTTTTATATGTATAAATGTTTTGCCAGCATGTATGTAAGTGTTCGATGCCTGTGGAGGCCAGAGAGGGCATTGGATCTCCTGGAACTGGAGTTAGGGATGGTTGTTAGCCACCATGTGGGTTCTGGGAACAGAACCTGGGTCCTTTGCAAGAGCAGCCAGCGCTCTTAACTACTGAACCATCTCTCAAGTCCCATAAAAAAAGCCGTTTTAAAAAATAATTTTGGTATTGAGCATAGTGATGCAGGCTTGTAATCCCAGCATTCATAGGTGGAGGCAGGAGGATCATGAGTCTGAGGCCAGACTGACTCTGTTTCAAAACAAATAATAACCAAATGAGCAGTGAACAGACACAAAACCAAGTGCAAAGGATGTAGCTCAGTGGTAGGGTGCTTACAGAAAATGTGTATGGTCCTGGGTTTGATCCCCAGCACTGAAAAAACAAAACAAAACAAAACAAAACAAACCCTGACATTTATTTAATGGAAAAAATTAAATGAACTTCAAGTCAAATAATAATGAGATTGGGGAGTTATAGGCATCACAAAGTCCTTCGGGTGCCAAGGGATGGCAAAATTTAAAGAAGTCTTGGTTTTTTGTTGGGAAAAGCAGGATTTATGGTCCCTTGTCCTCAGCTCCCTGTGCTTCTGCCTCTGGCCAGCAGTAGAGGGCATCAAGTCTGCGAAGGCTTAAACTAAGGTCAGGTGGAATGGGAGCTCCCAGGATGGGAAGGACAGCTCAGAGGAGAGCAAGGCTCTTCATCCACTGCTCCCACCTCTACAATCAGGCGTCCTCTGACCTGCTCTTTCTTGTCTCCAGAGTTCTGTTCTCTGTTCTGATGGAGCGATTGTGGGTTGCACCATCTCCAATGCTGCTTGAGCTCTGTGGCTGGGTCCACAACCTCCCAAACCCAGTTGCCAGGCCAGGTCTGGATGCACACAGCCCAGAGGTTAACATGCTGAGAGCTTTCATGCCCCTGTCTGAAGCAGGATGCTGTACATTGAGCTCACATAGCTCCGGAGGCTTCACTGGAAGAGGCTTCTGCACTTTGGACTGGATCTGGACTTAGCTAAGACAAGGGATGCTTGAGGAGTATAAAGCTGTCACCTTAAAAAACATTTTTTAAAAAGAACTGCCATTCCCAGTGACACTGGGGACTGTTGGTTATCCTCAGAACTGGCTTCTCCCTTTTCCATGGTGATTTGTGTAGTTGGAGCCTTGACTGCTTATGTAGGGACTACATTTCCCAGAGGCTCTTGCGGTGAGGGTAGGCCAACTGAGTGGAGATGATGCTTTCCTTATGGAGGGAGAAATTGAGGCAGAAGGAGTCTACCTACCCCTCCTACCAGCCGGTCCCTGAATGGGTCTGGCCATCTTGGACCATGTAGATAAGATCAGGCCCTTGGGATGCCTGGCTGCCTCAAATGCCCTTGTGAACTGGTGAGAGACAAAGACTGTTCTTGTTCTTTTAATCTCCAGATTTTGGAGATCGCTTCCTTCAGCAGTTTATTCTCTCCTAATATGTTCTTTCAACACCAATCAGAGCTTAGGCTTTTGATGTCTACTCCTATTTTTAAAATGCTTAATAAATGATTGTTTAGAGCAGTTTTAGGTCCATCAAGTGGAAAGGAAATAGAAATCCCATGAGCCTCCTGCACTCACACATGCAGGCCTTCCTCACTGTTGAGATCCTGCCAGGGGGTCCATGTATTGCAGTGATGAACCTGTCTTGACATAGTATTGTCACTCATCATCCACAGCGGACATATGGTCCACTTTTGCTTTTCTATACTCTTGGGTTTAGGCAGATACATGGTGACACATACCATTGTGGTCTTGTGCCGAATAGATTCAGTGCCCTAAACATCCTCTGTGCTCTTTGGCAACCACTAACCTTTTTACTATACCCATAGTTTAATCTTTCTCAGAGTGTCAGAGAGTTGGAATTAGATGGCATGGAGCCCTTTCATGCTGGTTCATTATGTTCACTTAGTACTGTGCATTTAACTTTCACCCATGTTTTTTCATAGTTCATTAAATTTTTATTACTTATTTATGCATGTGTGTGTGTATGTCTGTGTGTGTGTCTAAGTGTATGTGGGTACCTTCAGAGGCTAGAGGAGAGCATTGGCTTCCCTGCAGCTGGCTCCCCTGAGCTTCCTGACTTGGGTGCTGGAAACCAAACTTGGCTCCTCTGGAAGTGCTTCAAGCACTCCTAACCCCTGAACCATCTCTCCAGCCCCTCATGGTTAATTTTTAGTGTCAGATAATATTCAGTGGTCTAGAGATCCGTTCACTTACTAAAAGACATCTTGTCTGATTTCATATTGTGGCAGGATGAATGAAGCCACTATAAACATCTGTGTGCAATTTTATTTTGATACAACTTTTCTTTTCTTTTGGTTAAATAATAAGATGCAAAAACGTTGAGTTGTGTGTTTAGTTTTTGTAAGAAACTGTCGAATTCTCTTTTTAAAATGGCCATTTTGCATGCCCACCAGCCATGACTTGACAGCTCTTGTTATGAACTGAATATTAGATTCATATGTTGAAATTCAAATCACTACCGTGATGATAGGTGGTCGTGTCGGAGGTAATTATATCAAGAGAGTGGAGCCCTCATGGATGGATTGATTCTCTCATAAACAAACAAACAAAGCACCAGAGAACTTGCTTTCTCCCTCTGCTCTCTACCATGTGGGGATACAGGGAGAAGACAGCCACCTGGGACCCAGGAAAAGCACTTCCCCAGACGCTATGTCTATCAGCGCCTCCATCTTAGACTTCCCAGCTTCCAGGACTGCACGTGTTAACTGCCTGCTGTTTAAGCCCTAACCTCTGGCAATTTGCTGCAGTAGCTGAAACAGGTGGAGGGCCTCACCTCCACTGCTGTTTTGCCTCTCTTTTGATAATGATTGGCTGTGAGGTCTGTGAAGGTGGAGCCTGTGATTGAGTCAATTGTCATCCTCAGGAGTACATAAGGGTCATCTCTGAGTACTGGAATGACACTAAGAACATTCAGATCAGAAGAGATTGGCTAGTCAGTCCTTCAGGTAGTGTGATAGCCTTGGGTGACCAAGGAAAGCCTGGAGGGTGAGTCAGGAGACTTAGATGTGTGATTCAGTTCTGGCCCTGCTATAGCTGGAGCTGCTTCTTCTCTGATCCTTGGGTTTCCTGTGCTTAAATGAGGTTTCTCACCAGGAGGTGTCCCAGGCCCTCTGAGCCTGCAACAGCCTGGGGTTTGGGAGTCTCTCTGCGGGAACACTTTGTCTCCTCCTCATTGCTTGGCTATGATAGAAAGAGTTCTATCTTCCCATTTCAACCTGAGACACCTTCTTCCAGGAAATCTTGCTTGCTCTCCTCCCATGTATGGGTTAGCTTTGGGTAGCTGTGACCAAAACTCCTGAGAAAACAACTTCAAGGGAAAAATTGTTTACTTTGGCTTACAGTAGGGAGTTTTAATCTATTGGATCCGTTGCTTCTGGAACTTTGGTAAGGCAGAATGTCATGGCAGGGAGTAAGCGGTAGAGCAAAGCTGGTCATCTCATTATGGGCATGGGGAGGGAGAGAACAGGGGGAGGGGCAGGAGGAGATGGAGGTGGGGGAAGAGGGAGAAGAGGGAGAAGGAAAGGGAAATGGAGAGGGGGAGGGAGGGGTGGGGGAGAGGGAGAACGCTAGGAGGCGAGGTGTGTCTTTTATTATTTCATCTAAAATATTTTATTGTTTATTTTTAATATATATGAATGTTTTGCCTGAATGTATCTAAGTGCACCCATGTTGTGCAATGCATGTGTAGGCATGAAGGGGGTACTGGAGTCTCACAACTGGAAGTTTGAACAGTTGTTAGCTGCCATGTGAGTCCTGGGAACTGAGCCCAAGTCTGTAAAAACAACCAATGCTCTTAACCACTGAGCCATCTCTCTTTCCAGCCTGAGGTGTGTCTTTTTAAAAAATATTTATAATTTTTATTTTATGTGTATGAGTGTATTGCCTGCATGTACATAAGTGTACCCATGTTATGCAATGCCTGTGGAGGTGAGAAAAGGGTGTTGGATTCCCTGGAACTGGAGTTACAGATGGTTGTTAGCTGTTGTGTGGATGCTGGGAACCAAACCCAGGTCCTCTGCAAGAGCAGCCAGTGTTCTTATCCTCTGAGCTATCTCTCCAACCCTCATGAGTTGTATCTTTTAAAGGCTCACCCACAGTGATTTCCTCCAGTTGGGCCTGGCTCCTCAAGTTTTCACTACCTCCCAAATTACCACCATTAGCTGGAGATGAAGCATCTAGCTCAGGAGCCTGTGGAGATTTCATACCCTAATGATAGTATTCCTGTCTCCCCAAGACTAGATGGATCCTTTCATTGTGTGCATTGAGTTTATTTTCCATATGACAATACCCTCCTCTCCTGGTACTTATTTTTCCTGTTTGGGCAGCTTGGCCCAGGCTTTCTGAGGCTCTGTCTGAATTGTTCTGTTATCTCCCTGTTCCTAGCACAGGGTCTGGCCTGGAATGGGTACTTAATATTTTTTTTAATGAATAATAAATAAAGGGATAAATGAAGAAATAAACTGGTCAAGAACTTTTTTCTATTTAATAGAAACCCCTTCCTCATGACTACATAATTCTTTTCTTAGTTTTCCTGACCTCAGTTGACTGTCGTTATAATTCTGCAGGGTAATTTGCATAACCATGGGATAAATACTGCACATGCAGGAGAGAGTGGGGCTCTGTTTTTCTAGCTGCAGCTTTGCCTCCAGTACCCACTGGGCTAGTTTAGCCAAACTGTAGTGTTATTAATGTACCATGTGCCTTAGGCGGTTTGACAAGAAAGATAATACAAACTAATAATCATTAAAATTATACAGGGACTGTTTAGACTTCTTCTTAAATTCATGCTTGAGGGATTCACTTGAAAGAGAGCAAATGAGAACTCCGCTGATATCTCAAATCCTGTCCTGGGAGAATTCACTCCCTAGAATCTAAATCAAATCACTGGACTGGACTTTTAATTTAGACCTAGCCATTGTTTAGACTCACTGGTTCCTAAGGTGGAAAAGGAAAGAGAGAGCCACATTTAAACTTAAATTTAGGTGCCTGGGAATGTTCCTTGTTTGCGGAGCTTTTTTTCTTTTTAACTTTATAAACTGGGTTCCATGTGCTTAATTGCATTTGAGGAGATCTCGCTCCAGGAATATATGCTAAAACGTCCTTGGCAGTGGTTGGCATCAAGCTGGGACCAGGAGCTTGATCCTTTGGAAGTGGGTTGCAAGCAGAATATGACAAATTAAAAAAAAAATGAGCAGTTGACAGAATATATGATGGGAAGGTTGGAGAACCTTCTCTTGACATTACTGAGTGAAAAATATGATCACTATAGACAAAGCACAGGTAAGACTAGTTTCCCTTTCCTTTTCTTTCTTTCTTTTTTTTTTTTTTTTTTTTTTTTTTTTTTTTTGGTGAGATAGGATCTGTGTACCCTAGGCTGGCCTCAAACTCCTTATGCACCCGAGGCTGCTCTTGAACTCTTGATTTACCTGCCTCTCCCTCCCAAGTGTTGGGATTACTGGCCTGTGCTACCACACCTGGTTTCTTTTTCCTGTTTCTAAAGGGGACAGAGCTTTAAAAAAAATCCAGCACTCTTAAAGTCAGCATGAAATGCTAAGGAAATGTCCTGAAAATTAAAAAAAAATTATTTTTGTGTATGAGTATAATGAGTGCATTGCCACCATGCATGTAAGTACACCTGTGTTGTGCAATGCCCATGGAGGTCAGAAGAAAGTGTAGGATTCCCCTGGAACTGGAGTTATCAACAATTGTTAGCTGCTGTGTGTGCTGGGAACCGAACCTGGGTCCTCTCTAAGAGCAGCCAGTGCTCTTAACCGCTGAGCCGTTACTCCAGCCCCCTGAAAAAATTTAAGTAAAAAAGAGGCTGAAAAGTATCTATTGTGTCAGTTCTTAATTGATGTCAGCTTTGCCCTCTGTGCCACCTGAGGGATATTTGGCAATACCTGGTTGCTGGTTGTCACAGCTTAGGAACTGGGGCAGGTATCTTGCAAGTGGAGCTACAGATGCTGGAGAATATTAGAGAGCCCACAGAGCAGCCCCCATCGCCAATAGTCCTCGGGCCTCAAATACCAACAGTTCTAAGAATACTCCAATGCTTGTCGGGTCTCATGGCCCCGGGCACAGGCTTGTGGTTCTCAGAGGCAGACTGAGAGGCAATGGAGCTGCAGCAGACGGCCTGGGGGAGGAGGCAGAAGCCAGGCCTGCTAAGGGGATCCCTGTGCTGATGCTCTCTGCGGGGGCAGTCACAGAAATTATGATTTCTGAGCAGTTTGGTTGGTTCCAGAAGGCTGTTTATTGATTTATTTAGTTTTTCTAGAAAGTCAAATTTGATGGCGAGAACACAAAAGTGATGTTTTGTAGGAAGAATCTTGACTTTGGAGTCAGATCCATTTGGATTTGCATCTGAGGCTTGTACTAACTGAATGGCCTCTTGGAGCCTCCTCGTCCCCTTCCAGTCCTAAAATCTTTGTCCATTATTTTATAATTCCTAGGTCATTTTCTCCACATTTGAGCATTTCTTAAACTGGATTGCCTCTTACAACTGGTGGCATGTCAAAATTTATTTGAAAGTGATAGTTTTAAACTGATTCATAAAATAATATGTATTGCAGACGGTGCTGTCTCCTCTTCCGAAAAGTGTGGTTATGGTACCACCTCATGGGAAACGCTCATCACACAGCTCAGAGACCTCAGGATAGAGTCAGAGAGCATAGCAGTTCCTGCACAGAACTCTTTAAAATCACTTCCCTCCTCTGACTTGAAGTTAACTTTCATTCAGGAAGAGGAAATAGATTCATTTGTACGTCCTAGTTGATACCGAATACCCCTCTTCTTTGAACTGTGTGCTTTGTGTACTGTGTATATGGGCACACATGAACACATGTTTGCCTCCATTCATGGAATTATTAGGAAAACAGCTCTTTATAGACAATATACATCAGAGAAGACAAGGCCTCCATGCTCATCGTTTCTCCTGGCCTGGACTGGTTTATGCCCAGGGCTGTGCATGATTGTGAGTAGACAAAAGCTTTTCACACCTGGAAGGAGGCTGGGCACAGGGGTGGTAGCTGGCAACATCTGACCAAAGTCAGAGCTGGAAGACGATTTTCTTTTTAAAATATTTTATTTATTAATTTTATTTTATATGTATGAGTGTATTGCCTACATGTGTGTAAGTGCACCTGTGTCATGCAATGCCCGTGGAGTCAGAAGAGGGCGTTGGATCCCCCGGAACTGGAGTTATAGATGTTTTTTAGCTGTCATGTGGGTGCTGGGAACCAAACCTGGGTCTCTGCAAGAGCATCCAGTGCTCTTAACTGCTGAGCCATCTCTTCCAGCCCCTGGAAGACAATTTTCTAGTTTAGTATCAGGGAAGGCCAGGGATGGAGTATATGCTCTTTTTGAAAATTAATATGGACATGGTTGAACTTCACACTGCTATTTTTCTCTGTAAATACCTATTGAGTTGCTGGACATAGCAATAGAACATAGAGTAATAATTAACTGGGATGGACGTGTGTACTGCAGTAACCCTGTGCACGGCTCCTGCCCGCTCACACTGTGGGCTTACACTCCTCAGTGCCTCTGGTAGTCAACTCACACTGCAGGAGGCAGCCGGGGAATGCCTTCACTAACACTATTTTGATTTTTGTCTGTTGCAAGACACTTGACTGTCATCATCAGTGCAGTCATATGAATGTGCCCGTGACAGGAGGCATTGTGCAGAATGCCCAACTGTATGGCTTTAGGAACTCTTCTCGAGTTTTCTGAGCTTCTGTGTCTGTACTGTGATTCAGTTACTGCTGTGGCTTCTATGCTACACATTTCAAAAAGAAAAACTGCAAATACTGCTTCTCATATGAGAGACATTAGAGATTTGAATTGTCAGGACTGGAGAGATGGCTCAGTGGGTAAAAGCGCTTGCTGTGTGAGCACTAGGACCTGAGTTCAAAACCCCAGCACCCATGTATAAATCCAGCATGACTCATTTGCTTATAACCCCAGTGGTGGGAGTGAGTGGACAAAGTCAGGGCTTGCTGGCCTGCCAGCTTATCCCCCAAAATGGCAGGCTCCAGGTTCAGCGTGAGACCCTGCCTCAGTCAAATAAGGGAGAGAGCGATAGGGCAGGACACTCAACATCCTCTGACCTCTGCACGGGTATGTGCATTCGTATATACATGTGTACACACACATATTTTGAATACACTGAGGACCCCCCCCACACACACACAAATGGAAAAGAAAAAGGACGTTGGACTTGCCTAATTTTCTTGCTTGGAAAGATCTAGGTTTGTTTGTTTGTTTGTTTGTATACTGGTCTGTCCTCTCTATCTTGGCCCTGAACTTTACTTGTCAGTCAGTCCTCCGGTAGGCAGGCAGGCAGGCACAGCCAGCCAGCTGAGGCAGGTGTAGGTATTGCCTGCTAGCTCAGGAGGGCTGACCAGCCTCTACTTTTTCCAGAGAACAGTGTGGGAATTCCACATCCTCCTGTTTTGTGTTCTCAGCAGATATTCCTGTTCACAAATACCCTTGACCTCAGAAGAACTTTAAAGGAACCATCCATTGAGCTCTGGATGGAGGGCTTAGCAGCTGAATTTCCCCAGCAGCCCAGTGCTTCCTGCCCATGACTTGGGCTCCTCCCAGTCAGCACACTGAGGACTTTATGGAAAAGTAACATGATATAGGAAACCCTAGGTCGTTTGGGCCTCCTGGCTTTTGTTCCTCCTCATGTTTCATGACTGTAGTTTTGCTCCTTGGCTGAGGAAGTCAGCAGCTGTTGCTGATTTATTCTAGATTTGGATAAAAATCATGGTTTTTACTTCACCTCTCACCAAGATTGCTGGAAATGGGTCCACTGAGCAGGCAAGCAATGGATATTGCAGTTTCTCTGCCATCAGCCTGATCCTTTCATGGGCCTAATGCAGACTGATGGATTTAGTGCTCAACACTGGGCCACTCTCCCACCAGAGAGCCCGGACACCAGCTCAGACAGAAGTTCCCAGACAGGAGCAGAAGCTGTAGCTGAAGGCGTGGCTGGCGGGTGGGTGGCGGGGGGAGTGCTCAGGCTGACAGGTCCCCTTGGCTCCTCCATATCACACAGTTCCATTTGATTTCCAAGTAGGAGGAGAATCTAATAAGCAATGGATTGATTTCCCTGCCTACTTATAATGGCATTTCCTTAGAAATAACTTCAGGAGGTCACAAATAAATGATCCCTTGGATGTATAGCCTTGGTCAGATTTTGAGGCTGTGAAGACTAATGTTTTTATCCTGGAGCACATTGTTATGCATCCCCAGGTCCCTGTTCTCCATGTATAAGATATTGGCCTCCTAAGACTAGTGAGATGGCTCAGCCCGTACAACTGCTTGCCTCTAAGGCCAATGATCTGAGTTTGATCCCCAGTACTCACATGGTGGAAGGAGAGAACCCACTCCTGCAAGTTGTCCTCGGTCTCTACACATGTGCCATTGTATGTATACATACACAAACAAAATGCAAAAGAAAAAGATGTTGGGCTCCAGTTGTTTGAAGTTGTAATAAAATATACATAACATAAATTTTCCATATGTCCATTCATAAGTATTTTAGTTATTATTTTTACTTTATGTGTATGAGTGTATTGCCTGCATGTAGATAAGTGCACCCATCTCGTACAGTACCTGCAGAAGTCAGAAGAGGGCATTGTATCTCCTGGAACTGGAGTTACAGGTGGTTGTTAGCTGCCATGTGGGTGCTGGGAATCAAACCTGGGCCCTCTGCAAGAGCAGCCAGTGCTCCCAACCACTGAGCCATCTCTCCAGCTCAGTACCTGTCCATTTTTAAGTGCACAGTTTGGCACATTAAGCAACGAATATCCAGAATGCACTTCATCTTGAAGAATTGAGGTTCTATGGCCATGAGGTGATGTTACCCTATCCCCTTCCCCCATTGGAAATCACACTGTACTGTCAACTCTGGGAGCTGACCACCCTAGGCACCTTGTATAAGAGGAATTGTGCAGGTCTTCTCTCTGACTGACTGACTTCATTTTGTATCCTGTCCTCAATGTTCATCTGTGTTGCATTTGTGTCAACATTTCCTTCCTTTTTCTGGCTGAATAGTGTTCCATTGAATTACAGACCATGCTTTCTCTGTTCATTCATCTGTCATTGGTACCTGGGTTGCCTCTATCTGTTGGCTGTTGTAAATGATGTTGTGAACATGGATTATAGATGTGTCTTCAATACTCTGCTTTCAGTTATTTGGGGTACATATGCAGGAGTGGATTTGTTGGATTTGTTGGATGATTCTGTTGCTAATTTTTTAGAAACTGTTACTCTCTTTCAGACCACTTTAGTTTTCCTTTTGTCTGCATCACTTTACATTCTCATTATTGCTGCATAAGAGTTCCAGTTTCTTCACAACCTTGTTAACACTTGCTGCTTTTTTTAAAAAAAATTTAATTTATTATTTTTATTTTATGTGTATGAGTGTATTGCCTGCATGTGTGTTAGTGTACCGTGCCATGCAATGCTCACAGAGGTCAGAAGATAACATCGGATTCCCCGGGAACTGGTGTTACAGATGGTTGTTAGCCACTGTGTGGGTGCTGGGAATTGAACCTGGGTCCTCTGAAAGAGCAGCCGGTGCTCTTAACTGCTGAGCATCTGTCCAGCCCCCATTTCCTTCAGTCTTA
This sequence comes from Nannospalax galili, assembly GCF_000622305.1. Lineage (NCBI taxonomy): Eukaryota > Metazoa > Chordata > Mammalia > Rodentia > Spalacidae > Nannospalax > Nannospalax galili. The sequence continues at coordinate 1,843,078 of NW_008347814.1, forward strand.
AAAGCTGACTAATCCTGAGAGTTTTTGTCCTCCTCCCTCCACCCTTTCTACTGTCCACAAATTGACTCTCACAGGAAAACCAGGCTTTGCTTTGTTTCCCACATCACCATCAAAACCCAACCCAACATGGATGCTCTTGGTTTTTGGTTTTTCTTTTATTGATTTCTCTTTGTTTTCTTGGGAGCCCAGCTTCTGTTTCTCTCATATGCAAATGGTTTAGCTGTGCTCATTTTCTTACTCAATGAGCATGTGGGTGTCTAATGCAAGAAACAGTGCTCGCTACTGTGGAGATGATTACTAAGATAAGTCACATATGACTCTGCCTTGAGGAGTTTCTCCGTCGTGGTGGTGGGAGGAAGACAACACTGTAAGTCTAGACGAGTACACCTGTCCAGGAAAGGGAGCCTAACGCAACATACATAAAAGCTCTGAGGAGGGCTGATTATTGCATGTGGAGTCTGCAATGCCTTCTCTCAACTTTCCCCCATATCATGCTGATGTTTTCAAAATGCAAGTATTAGAGCTTTAGTTCTGTGAGATGTTTCTTGAAAAAGAAAGGATTCTTCATCACTTGCCTGGGAGAAGGTGCATCCTGTCATCTGCCTTAGAGTTGCACATGAGGTAAGGCTCCAAGAAAGAAGCTGTCTTGTAAAGCCAGTCTCCAAACTTCATCTAAACCCTACCTACACCTCCATGCCACAGGCTAGAAAAAGACTGATTCCTGCCTTTTGAAAACACAGAGGACCAGAAATGATGTGGAGCTGACCAATCATGACACAAGGGTCCTGTTTCCCGTTGTTCTTGCTACCCCTCCCAGGGAATTTGGTTTTCTACTCTCTAGCACCTCAGTAAATGCTGGCTGTATGAAATTCTAAGAAGTTGCCAAGCCCTTACTTATTACCAGCATGGCTGTTGTGATCAGGCCCTCATTCAAGTTACTCAATACTATATAAAGCAGTGCTTTTTCAGGCTGTGCCTTGCCCTAGGATACTTTACAAAAGCAGATTTCGACTCCACTTTTGAAGGAGTAGGATACTGCAACCTCTTGGTGGACCCAGAAACTGCACCATCTGTCAGGCATCCAACAGAGACTGAAAAATGGCTTATTCCTGGGAGTAGAAAGGGAGCTATCCTATAGACATATCAGAGTGAATTGAGATTGCAGGGGCACAGCACATAGGTATATTAAAATCTAATCAGGGAAACTATGCCCAAGAACTTACCAAATACATCAGGCCAAGGAAAGGGTGTAACTCCTTCGCCTAGACACCGTGAAGTGATGGACGCCTAACACTGCAATGGTCTCACATCAACCTATCATCTGATACCTGGTGTGTGTGTCAAGGATGAGCAAGCAGAGGATTCCTTGACTGTCCTTGGGACTTCTGCTCAGCTTGGTCCTTGCAATTGATGTGTCCTACTTGACTGGCTGGCTGTCCAGCTGTTTGCCTGTCTGCCTGGACCTGACCCACTGTTTCCGACTCCAGACATAATTCAGCCTTTCACCTCTCAGCTAAAACAGCTGTGTTCTCAAACCATGGCTTCAGCACCTCCAGCAGAAACTCTCTCCCCACATCGGTCTGAATCACTGTCTTATCTTTTCTTAGCCCACTTCTGAACCTTTTGAATTCTATTGCAACCTCTTTAACTTGTATGTTTTCTGTAAACCATGTATGCACACACATATATATCTGTATAGTTACCGTGTGCTGTGTGATGTGAAATATGAAAGTCAATATTAGTAATTAAAATTGGAATTTTTATTCCTGCACTCACTTTGGCCAGATTGCCAAGCAAGGCAGTTATATGACAAATTGTTGTCATTGAAACCACTGAACCTTGTGAATTTATTGTTGTTCACTAAATTCTGATATTGTGGAAAGACACAAATGAGTTTATCTTTGTTTCTGGAGTAGTGTGTTCAGGACAATGACCTTAGTCAACCTTTCTAATTTCTTTGTGCCTCAATTTTCTCATCAGTTAAACGGACATAATCACAATATCTTCTTCAGAAACCGGTAACTAAGACTAGGTGAATTTGCATCTGTGTAATACCTGTAGCACTAGAAGAGGCTGCATTAATATTTACTAAGGAGAATGAGGAAGGGGGGTGAAGCCATGCCTCCAAGCCCTTACTCCAGATTTCAGACACCAACTATGTTGTTTGCAAGTTTTTCAATCTGGAGCTCCAAGTTGGTGCTTTAAGAGAATTTCAGAGAGATCTGCAGATAGACGCATCTCTGCTCCTAGCATGTTGCCTGTCTCTTGAAATAATTGTTACAACTGAGACCAGCACATTGTAGGTTCAAATAGAGTCTTAGAGATGGAAGATGCTGTTGATGTGGTTCATTTTCCAGAGTATATACTGGGGGCGGGGGGGAATGCACCTATCCCAGACAGCTTGTGTCTACAGATACAGGGAACAGAAGAGATTGGGCCTTTGATTGGAGTCAGTTTTAGTACAATCCTTTGGGTCTTTAGTTAAGAGTTTGACGTAAGTTCTACCTTGGGACTCCTGAAATCAGAAGGCTCCCAGATGGCTCTCCCAAGTGAGTCGAATTAGACACCCTACATGATCGCCTGAAGCTACTATGTCTGATCATAGCACACATTTTGGGTTAGAGATTCATTGGGGACAAACACAGATGAGAAGAATGATTTGTTGAGATTGACTCAGATACCAACACTTGCTCAGAGAAGACATATAACGGGTGCTAAGACAATTTTAAATGTTATGGAAAAGAGAGGAGCAGAGGAAGAGAAAGGAAGAGGAGAATCCTAGTGTGATTCTAGCCTTTAAAGGTGTGTACATTTTTTATAACATGGGTTGAAATATCAATGAGCTATTGCATAGGGGGAACAATCAATCCCAATGTGTTCCAATCTCCCATATCAGTAAGGTATGTCAGACTTACTGAGTTGGGCTTTCAAGACAGAGGGTTACTCTGTGGTTCTTGCCTTTGATGATTCTGGAACTGAATGACTGTGAATCTGGTGGATGCCTGATCTCTAGGTTTGATGTGCCCTGAAGTGAGGCACATAGTGGATGTTATCCACTTCAGGGAAGTTCCTAACATCATATCTGAGAATATTGTCCCAGCAGACTTATCCATGCCCCTGGACCACTGCCCCTTTTGTGGGAAGCATCTGGCCTCTGTGCTCCCATCTTAGGCCACACGTGACAAGCTGCATAGAAAAATGACACCAAAGCCCAAGGCCGTGACTTCTGTGCTCCTTTTGGAAGACACCCTTCCATTGGACCACCAATCAAAACAGCAACATTGAGGTACCTGACATTTCCTTATGTTTCCTATAATTGCTGGAGCTCTTCTGCCCTTGGCTGTCTTGATCCTCACTCAGCTCCTGCGGCTAGGCTAGGAGACTCAGGCTCCCTAAATAAAGAGCAGGAGCATTTGAGTTGAGATCTTGACCTGACGCTGAAGCCTGGAGCTCTTTCTATCATCTTGCTGCCTTTGAAGACAACCCTTCCATGAGTGGTTTTCAGGAGTGTCAAAAAGCCCAAATGCAACCTGCTGTCTGAGAGGAACTGCTCTTGGTTAAGATGTCAGATGCCACTTATACACAGGCACAAATCCTGCAGTCCAAGGATGCGGTGGCAAGTGAGCAGGTGAGCTCTGCGCTGAAGATGTTTATATTCTCTTCCCAACGTGCATCACATATGTCTGTCTGTCTCCAAGCCTGTTTCTCCCACAACTGATGGACTAAGACTTGAAGGGTTCCATCACTGAGGAGCCCACATGGAAGGCATCCTTTCCTCATTTTCCTTTGGGCCCTCTTCCTCCCACCTCCCTCTTCTGAGGAGAAATCCTGCATCAAAATTCCTGAGACTGGGTCAATTTTCCCACTTCTTTGTCTTGGTCTCTGTCTCTTTGTTTCCCCTTTTCCCATTGACAGAGCACTTGAATTTGATCAGTTATCTGCTCCTAAAAGTAATTACCAAGCTCATATGGCCTCTAAGTAAGCAACTCCTGATTTACGTGGGCTGTCTGCTTCAGCCCTCTTTTGGTGGAAATTATAGGTTTTTTTCATCCTGATTTATTCTTAACTGGATAGAGAATGCTCATCCTGAGACTATACACAGAGCCAGAAAAGAATTGGCCATTTCCCCTCACATATTAGGTCCATAATGAATGGTTCAAATACGACATCATAGTCTTCCCTAAGCCAAGACACTGTGGAATTGTGTAGAAAACACTGTTAGTTTAGAAAATGAATTAAAACAAAAACAAACCTTGCTAGGTGATGAGCAAGTTTATGTTTAAATCCAAGGCTCCAAGGCCATAAGTTCAGAGGTTTGCTTGGTATTAAGTATGAAGTGAAACAGGTCTTCTCAGGGACATTTCTTTCCTCTGCCCCCACCCATTTGGAGCCACCACTGGTCTCACATTCGGGCCAGAGGCTGAGGGGATGTTTTTTTCTCATCAGCCAGTACCTAATGTTGCAATGTTTTAGACGTTATTTGTTATTTTCATTCCCACAAAAAGTAAGAAAGGGAGTCAAGTTCAACCCAAACTCCTTCATCTTCCTGTCTGTGAATCTGGTTGAGGAAACTGCTTCCCTTTTCCCAAGCTGGTCCTAAGCTAATTGAAGGAGGTTGTAACTTCAGAGCCCCATTGCTGTGCGCCCAGTATCTCAAGGAAAATTAAAAAAAAAAGAAAATGTCCTGAATTATGCATTTGCTGTCTTGGGTCACACTGTAGGATGTGAAGGTGAATCTTAGTGAACTCATTCTGGACCCCAAAGAGGGTGAAACATCCCCTTTGTGGGTCTAACCTGGCTTCAGCTGTTTATCCTTAGGCTCTGCCGCATGGTGTGAAGGATGGCAGGCCAGGGACATCCCCCAGAAGGAAGCTGTCTTTGTTTCACCAGGAGGAAGCTACTGGTTTGGGGAATGTGAGCCTGTGAGGGCCCACAGCGACTCAGTCCTCAAAGGGAGCAAAAGCATCAAGAGGGAACTTGAGATTTGTGGGTTCTGGGTGGAGGAGGGATGGATGTGGACTGTGAGAAGGAGAATTAGGAAAAAGACATATGGCCAGGTATGGTGGCAAATACCTTGAATCCCAGCACTAGGTAGGCTGAAGCAAGAGGATCAGGATTTCAAGGCGAACCTGTACTTCATACAGTTGGAGGGCAGCCTGGGATGCATGAGACCCTGTCACAAAGCAAAACAGAACAAAACAAACCAAAGAAACAAAACACGTAAAAGCAACACAAGGGAAGGGCCGTGAAAGAGGCTAAGGAAACTGCCTGTGCGGTAGAGATTGCCGCAGCTGACAAGGTTCCTGTGCGCAGGTGTTTGGACTGGCTACAGAACAGTAGGGGTTTAGAGGCTGAGGCAGAGGAAGGGGCCTTCCAAGGGATTTGTGGCTGTTTCTGCTGCCCCCATGTGAGTGCTTCATCTGTCTCTTCACAAATCCTTCGCCATGTTGACTTGTGCCTTGTGTGAGGCAGCTGTTGTCGCCTGTCTGAGTCTGTGGCAATTAGAGAAGGAATGGGTGCCATGTCTGGGCCACTCTGGTGACAGCCACAGAAAATGTATGTGTATGAGTGTAGCCAAAACGCAGAGGTAGAGGTGGTCCAGAGGCAGCCAGCCCCCTGAGCCTCCATGGACTCGCCACAAGCCTTAAGCGTGGAATCTCCATAATACTTTTTCTGGTTTTTGAGGGAGAAGAGCTCCACATATTAACTTTTGATTAGGAGTACCTGTCAACGACATTCTTTTCCTGCCTCTGTGTCACATATGTGCTTGCTGTGTAACGCCACCATTTCTACAAAGCCACTCTTTATTCCTCTAGCTCACAAAATGGCTCACCTCTGCTCTGAACTCTCATTTATTGATGAAGCTCTACCCACAGGGCACTATACTGATCATGTAATTTTTTATTTTCCCCTCCCTCCC
>NW_008347814.1:1849064-1921835 GCF_000622305.1 Nannospalax galili
TCCCTCCCTCCCTTCCTTCTTTTAAATGCAGGGTCTCATACAGCCCAGGTTATCCTCAAACTTGCTATGTAGCAGAGGATGCCTTTGAATTCTTGGTCTTCCTGTCTCCATCTCCCAAGTACTGTGATTATAGCTGTGTATTACCACATCTGGTTTATGCAGTACTGGGGATTGAACACAGGTTTGTATATGGTAGGCAAATACTCTACTAACTGAGCTATATCTCAGATACCCCTGTGGCTTTTTATTCTAGAGATTTGATGTTTTAAAGCCTTGAGGGGATCCTGATTTTACCCTTCTCAGGGCTAGCTAGCTCTTGGCCATGATAAGCATGGCTGTTTCTTTCATGTGCTAAGCCAGTGATCCAGAGCCTGCCTGCAGTCACCCTCTGACCCAGCTTTTACTTATTCCCTGCCTTAGCCCTGCAGGACCAGGTACCAGAAAGCTGGAGTCAGCATCCAGGCTCCAGAACCCTGATGGACTTAATCAGAGCAGAAGTCCCTTGCCTACCCTACCATTCCTTCCTGGGGAAACCACAGTAAAAACCTGACCTGAATTTTCCCCTCATTCTCTGCCATCTGATCAACCTTGATGCTCCCATGTGAACCCTTTCCTGTCACAGCCTGTCCCTCCTCTTGAGCTCTGACTGCCCTTTCAATGGTAAATATCTTCTGGTCTGAGGGCCTCACTATTCTGAATAATAACAAAAACTACTTTTTAAAGCAGATTCCAAACACAGGCCAACTAGGTTCTATGATCTTATTGGTCCAATTCCTTGGTATGTGACAGGCCCTAAACTAAATGCTGTGTGTACAGAAAAGAGAAAGGCTGGGTTTTGGTCTCAGTGAGCCCACACACTGGTAGAGAGCAAGTGGGTAGGGTATGTATTAAGAGAAGGTGATAGAGGGACACTTCTGCTTGGGGTTGAGTCATGGTGGAGAATTCAGAGAAAGTCTTCAACAAGGAGGACATGTGTGAGCGGTCCCTGAAAGGACGGTAGTTCCTTAGGGTGTGTGGCCATCAGGAATGGAGTGGTAGATGTGCTTAGGTCAGATCTCCAGGGAGAAGTGCACCTTCTGCTTATAGTAGATGTGTCACGCTTGCTATTTGTATGATTGAAAAGTTTTACATTGTGTGAGTGGATGAACTTTGGACAAGCCCACAACAGATCCTTCATCTGAGAATGAATTTCATATTGTTCTAGGTAAGAAGCAGCAAAATTTTGTGCTACAGGCTGTTTTGAGGACTGTAGACATTCTGTCTGGATTATACCATATTAAAATATAGAATCAGTCAGTAAGATGTTTGCCATGTAAACATAAGGATTCAATCCCCAGAACCCAAGAAAAAAGACTCAGAACCTCCCCCTCTTCAAAAAAGCAGGGCATGGTGGCACATGTTTGTAATCCCAGCACTGGGGAGATGGTAGCAGGAGTACCCTTGTGTTTGCTGGCCAGCCTGCCTAGCCTACTCAGCAAGTTCCAGGCCAGTGAGATAACCTGTTGTATAAAACAAGGTGGACAGTGGCCTGAGGAACAATAGTCAAAGTTGATGTCTGGATTCTGTGCCCATACAAACAAATCCACACAGGTGAACATGTGCACATAAGTATGCACATATATACTTATGTATATGCACATACATAAAATAGAGAATCAACAGCCAATATTTAATAATTGGATAATATACTGGATAGCCTCAGTTGTCAACTTGACATACCTGGGTGGGGGGAAGCTCAACTGAGGAATTTTCTCCACTGGATTGGTCTGTGGGCATGTATGTGGGGGCATTTTCCTGATTGTTGAGTCCACTGTGGGCAGTGCCACCCCTAGGCATGTGGTCCTGGGTTGAATAAGAAAACAAACTGGGCCGGGTGTGGTGGCACATGCCTTTAATCCCAGCACTTAGGAGGCAGAGGCAGGCAGATCTCTGTGAGTTCAAATCCAGCCTGGTCTACATAGTGAGTTCCAGGCTAGCTGGGGCTACAGGGAGACCCTGTCTCAAAAACACCAAACAAAACAAAAACAAAAACAAAACTCCCAAAACCAGACTGGTGCTGGCCAGAGGAGCAAGCCAGCACGCAGCATTCCTCCATGGTCTGTGCTCCAGGGTCCTCCCTGAGTTCCTGCTTTGGCTTTCCTTGAAGATGGACTGTGAGCCATAAGCTTGGTTTCGGTCAGTGCTTTTATCACTGCAATGGAAAGCAACTAGAACAGGCAATTTCACATAAAATCTCTTTATTTCTATCGTTCCTGGAAAGGTGGGGGGCAGGGATCAGCATTGAAGTTGTTTTGACTGAAATTAGATAACAGTGCTCTTGGCTGGGTCATAGACTCTGGCATTTTTGTCCCTGCCCTTACCTGGCTACTTCATCTATCCTGTTGTGTGTTTGGCTTTCAAAAGCATTTCCAGCTTACAGTTCTTTGAACAAGCTTCTTCCTTTCCCACCTCCTTTTTTGTGTATTAAATAACAGATGAGAAAGTTGAGCTCTGGGATGGGAAGGGATTTGCACACTGAGGCAAACCAGAGACTCCAGCCAGACATCCTGGTTTCCAGTCTCCCACAAAGAGGTGACCTGCAGAAAATAACTTCTCTGCCCCAAACTCAGGGTGATTTACTCTACTGAACAAATTTAAGAGAGTGATCTACTCATTGTAGAATGTTGAGTTGGAACACTGGAGACAAACTGAACTGAGTTAAGTATTAAGGAAGAGAAACATGAAAAGACTAAAAGAAAACAATGGAAATATGTTTTACATTTTAGGAGTTTTGAAGAAAAATCTAAAAATGCTTATTCTTAAAGAAAGACAAGAATCATTTTGGAAGGGGAAAGATAGCTATGCAACATCAAATTAACATGCTGTGTTCCACTACAATAATTCTGGATTACCCTAATTAAAGCAAACAAACCTGGAAGCCAAAGAACAGAACAGACTAATTAAAATGCTGTTGTGGGATGCTCAGAACTCATGTTTTATCTTGAATTTACTAGCAAAATATATAGGTGGCTCAGCAGTTCAATGGATGACAATTTTTGTTTTGTCCTTTGCTATGAGATGAAAATTGACAAGCTGACAGCATTGTCAGAGTGTGAGAGGATGGCAGACCTCTGAAGAGTCCATTCTTCTTTGATCTGGTCTCTGCAAATTGTGATTTGCATAAAGCAGTCATTCAAAAAATAGAAAGACTTATATCTGAATTGATAGTATGTACCCAAAATGACTTTCATAATTTTGAATCTGTGAAACGAAAGAATCATTGTATGTTAGACTTGGAGGAGATCATTCATGTCAACCTGCTCAGATGAGGAGACAGAACCAATGGAAAAAGCAGGTTTTTCCCAAATCATGTCGCTAAATATATTTAGAACTGGGAAGCAGTTCTCAAATAAAAGATGACTGTGCTTGGGAATCTCTGAATCATTTTCATGGGGTTATTTATTATTTATTTACATTTTGGCTTTTAGCGACAAACTCACTACATAGGTAAGGATGACCTTGAAGTACTGAATCTATTGCCTTTGCCTCCTATGTGCTGGTGTCACCACACTAGGTAAGTATTTATTTGTATTTTTTATTATGTTTTTTTTGAGACAGGGTGGCCTGGAATGCTCTCTCTATGTAGACCAGGTTGGCCTTGGTCTCACAGAGATCCAATTGCCTCTGCCTCTTGAGTGCTGAGATTAAAGGCCCATGCCACCACATTCGACTTCTTTTTTTGTGGGGGAGGGGGGAGTTATTTTTCAAAGTAGTAGAAGTATTTAACAAAAATAGTTGCTGTTCATTGTGTTTATAAGCTGCCTTTGTCACCTGACCAGTATCCTCAACAAGTTTAAACGACCATACTGGATACTCCTACAGGAGGGACATCAGCCACTGATCTGTGATGGCAACATTCATGATCAAAATAATTCCTGTGACCATCCTCTCAGCTTGCATGCACCCAGCGTGGTTTACTTGGAGGGTTTACTCAGAAGCCAGATTGTCACTTAACTTCTGTCTTTAAATATGTACAGATGAATTTACCTCCACGAAACTGAGTTTGATATTTGTCCTTCCACAGTAAGATGACATTGTTATCATATGCCTAATAAAGTTTAACAGCTAAACCTAACACTTTTCAGGCTTTCACATGCAAACATGTAGTATTGGTGACTTATAGAGAGGAAATAATCCTTAAAGAGTAGCTAACTACATAAAGATGAAACTTTATCTTTCCTTCTCAAGATGTACATTTGTGTGTGATGGGTTTTCTTTCTTGCATTTTGGCTTTTTAAGCTTGATCTAGGCTTATTCACTTCTAGAATTCTTTTTCATAGATACTGTTTTTCAGACTATAGATTTTCTAAGCACGGTTCCAATACCCACTCTCTTCATTGTGCCACTGCTCCTATTGCAAACAGCCCATCCTCTGATTTCCAAGGCCTCTCAGAGATTTTGTTCTTATTTCCAAGTGCTTGCTTTCCAAATATTAATTGCTAATTTTGCTTCATTATGGGTAGAATGAATCTTGTATATTTTTTACCTTAGGGAATTTATTGTAGTTATATTTTGCCCTGGAAGATAATTTTTAATAAACTTTCCATGTTTGCTTGAAAAGGATGAATAGACTGTGCCTTATAAAGTTTATTATTTTTTATAAATAAAACTTAAAATTTTATTTTCTAATTTCTTTATTTTCTCTTGATCTATTCTATGTCTACTAAAAGAAAGTCTGTTTTCTCCCATTCTAATTTTACTGTTGATGATTCATCTCCTAACGTCCAGTTTTAAAATTCCACCTGCTTTTACAGTATACGATACATGAAGCTGCGTGAGAACTGTATGTTCGCTTGCTTCATTCTGCTGAAGGTGTTTTCTTCCCCCAGGAATTCTGCTTTATCTGATTGGTCATCTTTTCTTTTGCTCGTTATGATCTCATACTCTCTTTTCTTCAAGAAAGACATGCATTATGAGCTCATTTGTGTGTTTATTTAAAATACAGTTTAACGGGCAGTGGGTGCACGTGTTAAAGCCCTAGCACAGTGCCCAGTCACACAGTGACAGCTGCCACGCAGCATCTCCTCTACTGACCACTACTGCCGGCTTCTCAGCTCTGCTTTGTGCTGGTGTGAGTCAATGAGTACACACACACACACACACACACACACACACACACACACCCAAGGAAGTCCAGTGACAGCACACTTTGCATTCTCCTGTGCGTTTTTCTGTTATCTCTACATGTGGAGAATATTCCAGTTGTTTTTATACGGTTTCTTCTTTATAGTACTCTGGAAGACTTCACAGTCAAGATGCACCATGAATGTATATTTACGTACTACTCTTCGGATGGGTGTTTAGATTTCAATTGCATTAGACCCAAAGCTGGCTGTCCTCATACTTCCTTTGTCTCAAATAACCAAATCTTTGTGCCCAGTGTTCCTTTGGTTTGAAAATGTCATAACTCTCCTTCAGATGTGGAAACCAGAGCTGTACTAGTAGCACCTTTGACTCCACCTCCGTCTCCACGCTCATGAGCTGACACATGTACTGACTGTGCTGTCTAGAGACTGCTTGAGTATTCCTTCTCCAGGCCTCTTATTTCCACCATGCTGCCTCAGGGTGCTTAAGTCACCATGCCTGAGCTCTGGATGGTTTACCCACTTCTGTTCCTGCCTCTCTTCACTCTTACCCCTTGGTGAATGGGTGGTTTGGTGTCAAACAGACCAATGCGATGTGAGTCTCAGACATAGCCTCCTCTTTCTCCCCTCTGTATGCAGTCAATTGTCTTTAGTGTGTCAAGCCTGATCCAGGCGCACTCTCCTGGTTGACCCCTTGTTGCTTCCGTGCAGCCCCACTGGCCATCAGATTCAGCTCCTTGAATTTGTTTCCTGCTTTCCAAAACTTATACCTTTGCACATGTTAATTTCCTTTGCCCTTAATGATTTATTTTTTACCATTTCCTACTTGCTTGGGAAATTTTGGCTCATGTTTTAAATCAGTTTTGAGCTACTCTGGCCCACATCGCCCTGTTTCTACATCCAGAGGGCATGTCATTCTCTAGCGTTCTCTTACTCTGACCTAACTACGTCTCATTATAAGAACTGCAGTGAGCTCTGGCTGACCCAGATAGCCCAGTGTAACCTCCTCATCATGATCTTTATCTTCATTACATCTGCAATGTCCCTTGTGTCATGAAAAATAACATATGGTGTATTAGGAAGTGGACATCTCTGGGAACGTTGCTGTGCCTGTTCAGTATTTCTGGTTGAAGAAGATGGGAGGGGAGAACAATCTAGCTTGGAAACAGTTTTATTCCCCAAATGCTTAGATTCATTTGTCTGGAAAATTGCCTTTTGGGTGGCTGAAAAATGAGGCAACAGTGAACTCTGGCCTTGAAATTAAACATTTCTAATGTGAACCCTGTCACGTGGGGCTAGTAATGGTGCTACCTAACTGGAGAGAAGTCAGGGCTCTGTCTCTTTTGCATGTAGATGCTTGGTGAGCACCACAGCTTTCTGAACCTCCAGAGCTTTGTCTGCACAACTCAAGTCTCTAACTTCTGGTCCAACTCCTTTCCTTCCCTCCCTTTTGGCTCTTGAAAGGCTAAATCATTCATGTCCTGGAAAACAACTAACCACTGAAATTTCTTTTCTTAATTAAAAATTATTACTGTGTGTGTGCATAAGTGGGGGGGGGGGCACATGTGCCATGACATGTGTGTGGAGGTCTGATTTGTAGAGCTGATTCTTTCTACCTTTATGTGGGTTCTAGGGATTGTATTCATGTTGCCCAGTGAGTGTGTGCGTGTGTGTGTGCGTGTGTGTGTGTGTGTGTGTGTGTGTGTGTGCGTGTGTGTGTGTGTATAGTCTCTGGGCCTCTGTGATCCCTGCCAAGGAGCAGGCTGCCTCCCCTTCTTACTGCTAACAAGGTCTAGCTTTGCTTTTGCACTGAAGCTCGTGATCCTCCCATGATTATCCCACAGCTTCACACATACAGTGCTGAGTTTCTGTGAAACTTGGGAGTTTTTTAATGACATTTTAATGCATAGAATAGTGATGTATAACAGACAAATTGTAACAATTACTTGAGTTGGAAATTCAATTAACCATGCCTGGTCTTTTTGGCAGAATTAAAGGGTGTTTTAGAAACTTGGTATTGACAGACTTTCTCACTTGGTGCAAACAGTCCACATGATTTATCTGTGTCCACTACATCTTCTTCTTGCCTCTGACATTAGCAATTTGCTAATGATTTGCTGGATATTTCAGGACTGTGATGACTATGCCAGGTCCGTTGGCCATGAGTGTAAGAAAACATCCTCATTTGTTGTGTTTAATATTCAGCTTACAGAAATGGCTAGAGTAAGATCATTTCAAAAAGAACAGAAAACAAATGGACAAAACATAATCCATGAAACTTTTTTTAAAAGCCTGTCATGAAAAGCAATTTGTGAGGCATGGCAACTGCCCACCCTTCTGTTTTCATCTTTGTGTTGGGATGGAGATGCGGCAGGGGTGGGCAGTGTCCATTTCCACTTCAGGTATGTGTGTGCAGATGGAAAATGGTGAAGAAAATGTAAGCCTGATGCTTCGTGTGGTCTGTCCCCAGCTCATCAGGGCTCTTCTGTGTGTCTGGTTGATTCTTTTGGAGTTCTTTGTATACATCCTGTGTCCTCCACTGCTGTGGCCTCAGCTTTTACTGTGCATGAGAATCCCTTGGAGATGGTAAACATGCAGAGTTCTGTGTCTGCTTGTGATTCAAGAGATCTGGAGAGGGCTCTGGAATCTGCATATGTAACAAGTTCCCAGAAAACTTGGTGGTGTCAGTTAGTGGACCCCATTGAGTGAGCTACTCCATTGCAGAGTGGCAAAAAGTCAATGAAACAAGCAATGAATAAATGATTTATGGGGGCTGGAGAGATGGTTCAGTTCTTAAGCACACTGATTGCTCTTGCAGAAGACCTGGGTTCGATTCCCAGCACTCACATGGTGGCTAAGAACCCTTCATACCTCCGGTTCCAGAGGATCTAACACCTTCTTCTTACCACTGTGGGCATTGTACAACATGGGTGCACTTATACACATGTAGGCAATACATTCATACACATAAAAGTAATAAAATATTTTAAATGATCTATCTTGCCATATAAACTTCTTTTATTGATTTCTGTTTTGCTAGTCATCTTTTTATATCTATCTACTTTATTCTCTTAAAATAAGAAGGGATAGCCTGGTCTACATAGTGAGTTCCACACCAGCAGCGGCTATGAGAGACCACGTCTGAAAAAAGAAGAAGAGAAAGGGATGTGGATGTCTGGGTCTGAAGTAATTTGAGTCAAAGGACAATCTCTAAAGCCAAGCCAAAAAGCCAAATATATTTCAGTCAATATTTGCCCAACATCCAACCATGTAACAGTAGATGCCATGTTGACGGTATGTGAATAACAAGGACCTGCAGTGTCCCTGCCAATGGGCTCAGTGTACTGGGGAGCCTGAGCACACACACCTACCAAACAGTTTACCTGCTCTGGGTCAGGTTTCTCACATCAGAGGCTAGGCTTTTGCTATCATTGTCTGGGGGAACAAGATCTTGCTGAATTTACCCTCTCATTAGCAGGAAGCACAGATTTGGTGCTTTAAAGTAGCACATTGTGCCAAGAGGAGTACAGAAGTCAAATTATTTGTGCTCTGTTTTAGTGTTCACTAGTGACTGTTTCTGTGACCTCTGGCTCATCCCTGCCCCTTCCAGAGCCTCAGTCTCCCTATTGTTTAAGGAGGTATACTTACATAGTTCCAACAGTTCATGATCTACAACAAGACTACACTGTAGCTAAAGATTTGGTCTGGGCCCATGCCATACCCACCATGGAGAGGAGGAGGGCTGGGGTCATTGGGCCTGGAGCATGGAGAAGGCCTGGGTCCTAGAAGGGAGGGCCTGGATGCTGGGCTGTGGGCTCCCCAGGCCTCTGTCATCTTTGCTCCTCATGATTGTCTGGCCTCAGCAAGCCTGACTGGAGGCTGGCTGCTTGCTGCTTTGTGTCAGTTTAAATAGCTAATAGTATTTGACCAGTGGGCATAGTGAGGCTTGTATTCATAAGGAGAAGATATTTTTAATACAGTAAAAATTAAGAGGAAGGGCTCTGGCTTGTCCGTTTGTCCAGCTCTGTGATCTTGGGCAAGTTTCTCTTCCTTTAGGACTCTACTAATCAAATACCTGGCCATCTCTTAACATCTTCCTCTAGATGAAGGAAAAAGTATTATTAGGTACTGACTATCTGCTAAACCTTTTCACCCATTAACTACTTAATTCTATAAAATGTGATGAAGCAATAAGCTGCAATTTCCATTTGATAGATGAAGACACAGTTTCCAAGAGGTTAAATGATGCCTTTTTCTGACACAATGCCAAGGATTACCACACTTGGCAGGCTTCCAGTTTATTATTGTTTTTCTCCTAAGTCTCGAATCTCTGAAAAGTTAGAGTATCTTTCCTGCTGTTCCTAGGCATGCTCCATTGACTTACAGACTTTCTGCATGCCTGTGGACCGCTGACTGCTTGCAGGATTCCTGGGTGATCTCCCAGGCTACCAACCCCACCCTTGTCTACCCTTTCACTTCCAGATCAGCACACCATCCTCTTTCCATCTCACTTACCTTTTTCTTCCCTCCACAGTTTTGGGCTTTTGCTTTGATGTCAGGCTTCAGTTTTCCTCCAAACTTAAAGATCATCTCTATTGAGTCCTTCCCCAAGGCCAGGAGCATCCTTGTTTTGCATGGACTGTAGATGTTTGAAGCATGGTATAATATCTAAGGCCCCAAAGGAGCTGGATTTTGACCAGTGGACATAGAGAAGTTCGGATTCATAAAAGAGGCTATTTTTAGTGTAGTAAAAATTAAGAGGGCTCTGGGTCTTCCATTTGGCCAGCTCTATGATCTTGGACAAGTTTCTTTTTGCTTTGCTTTCTATTTCTGTTGAGTAGACATCATAGCATCCACCTTCTGAGGTTGCTATGAGGCTTAAATGAAATTGTGGCAAAGTGCTTAGCACAGGGCCTGGCACATGATAAATGCTTAATTCATTGCATTTATTTTATTATCAATGATTGGCTATGCTGGTAATAAATTCCTACCACTACGTGGCTTCTGGCACAATTTGAATACCCATTCTTGGGAATATTGCCAAAGGAATTCAAGAATCAACTTAAAGTCTTTCCAACTCTGAGATTTTGAGAAATTTTTATGCCAGGGATGAAATCTCGATTTTCAGGCATCCTTCTTTTCAGGTAAGCATGCGTGGGGTGTGCCATACACACACACACACACACACACACACACACACACACACATTTTCATTATCTGTCTGACCCTCACTTTCCTGAAGCTCACCATGGTGACTTCATTTTATTGTTGGAGGTGGATTATTTCAACATGAAACTTTTAAATATTAGAACAAGAATGGAAGCCATGAAACGCTAAAAACCAGAAGTGAAGTAAAGCCTGGTAAGTGTTTGGAGAGCTCAAAAGATGGAGAAAGTCATGTTTGGTAGAAAATTCTAGAAAGATAATGAGTTTGGTTCAGGATTCATGGAGGGACTATGGCTTGCCTAACTCTTGTAGGTTTCAGATCCAGAATAAGAGTTATGTTTGGACAATCCTAGCACCCACATTGTCCCCACAAAGCACCAAATGGTACACTTTAGAGCCCATATATATCCTATAATTTGTGTGTGCTTATGTGTGGATTGTCAGAGGTTGGGTGTCTGCCTCAATTGTTCTTCACCTCATATTTGAAACAGAATATCTCACTGAACCTGGAACAAGCTGATTTGGCTAGACTGGCTGGCCAGCACACCCCAGTAACCCTCCTGCCTCCACCTCCTAGGCACTGGGATTATGGGTGCAGGTACCACACCTAGTTTTGTTGTATGGGTGTTTGGAATTGAACTCAGTTTCTCATGCTTGCATGGCAAGCACTTTACCAACTGAGCCATCTCCTAGGACCCCATGTAATATTTCTTCAATTTAAAATAGTTATAAAATATTAGTGCTTTTATGTTTTTAGTTCCTTGATGTATTTCCTTTATCAAAGATAGGTGTATAAACTGATTATGGTGGTGCACTCCTTTAATCCCAGAATTTGGGAGGCAGAAGCAGGTGGATATCTGTGATATCAAGGCCAGCATGGTCTATATACTGAGTTAGGTCAGCTGGAGCCACAGGGAGAACCTGCCTTGGAAAAACAAAACAACAGCAGCAACAAAAAGATAGATGTATGATGCCATATTGAGTCTCAGGAATAACATGAAGGGTAAAGCATGACGTCTGTGGAAACATAAGACCCACTCTACAGTCAGCTATTTCATAAGAGGTTTCACCATGGCTCTTGTAGGAAAAAGTATATTCTTGCTTAGTGGATATTCAGATTGCAGAGAGCTGAGTCTTTGGCTCACTTCTCTCTCCACTAGCCTGCTTTTCCTGAAGAGCATTGCAAAGTGTTTGCAAATACAAAACACCCATTCAAAAATTCTTAGGTAAACAGAGGTCAAAGGACCGGCGCTGTCCCTGGATTCCTGCTACTAAGTCTGACTGCTGGGACTTCCCATTCAGTGGGGTTTCCACTGAACTGAGTGACTTTGTGACCCACCAGCGCTCTTCAGTGTATTCTTATTCCAGGTGTTGCTGCAGCTAAAGACACTCAAGACAGCTCAAGACAGAGGCCTTTGTATCTCATCCCATGCACCATGGAGTCTTACATATGTATCTGGGGGAATGCTAGAGTTAACATGCCTTACCGGGGCAGGATGGTTATAATAAATGTCTCTTCCCCTGTCTCAGGCAGATTCTAAGCTCCTCTGTGCAGTCCCTTCAAGTGGCCCAGAGGGACCATGCCTCTGTGGTCCTCAGCATCATCCTCAGTCCAATAAGCACACTGAGTGTGTGTGTGTGTGTGTGTGTGTGTGTGTGTGTTATATGTCTGTGTATGTTCATGTGGAGGTCTGAGGTCAATGTCGGGTAACTTCCTCAATTGTTCTCCACCTTATTTTTTTTTAAATATTTTGTTTATTATTATTTTTTTGTATAAGTATATTGCTTTCATATACTTAAGTGCACTCGTGGTGTGCAGTGTCTGCGGAGGTCAGAAAAGAGTGTTGGACACCCCTGGAACTGTAGTTATAGACAGTTGTTAGCTACCATGTGGGTGCTGGGAATCAAACATGGGTCCTCTAGCGGTCAGTGCTCTTAACCACCGAGGCATCTCTCCAGCCCTCTACCTTATTTTTTGAGACAGGGTCTCTTACTAAACCTGGAGCTGACCAATTCAGCTAGGCTATCTGGCCAGTGAGCTTTAGGAATCTGCTTGTCTTTGGCCCCTTCCCCGGCACTGGGGATTACAGAGGCATGCTGGGGTTCTGAACGCAGATCTTCATACTTGTACAGTAGCACTTTACTGATAAATATCTCCCTCCCTTAACAAGCATGCTTTTTAAATATATTTTTATTAAGCTTTTGTAATTTTATATAATAATTCTCAATAAAATTTAGATCCCCCTCCCCCATCCATGCCTCCTTCATCCCCTCACCAGACCTCATGTATTCCATCATACATGTTAAGTCCTAATCATTCAGGAATTTGTACTCAAATGTCCTTCAGTATAAATTTGTCCACTGGAGTCTAGTCAACCCATCTAGTGATCGTAAGTAAGTCATACTCTCCCTTACCCAGCAACTATCAGCTTCCAATAGTTCTCAGTCTACTGCCAGCCTATTTCTCTCCTCCCCTTTGAGTCCTTGTTTAATTGCGTCAACATGGGTCCTGTGCTTGATGCCACCATTGCCACAAGTTCAAGCTTGCACATGTGAATAAGCAAACTTTGATAGGCATTTTCTCCCAGCTCCACATGATGTTTCTATATCATATCAAAAATAGATAACTGACTTGCATGCTTTACTTCCAGCTCTATTTCTTTGGAGGGAAACTCAATTACAATAATCCCCTTCTACTCGCATCCCTGAGCTGTCCATCCCACTCAGGGCACTGTGTGGTTTCCAAAGAAATTCAACCTGGTTTTCCCACCAGGTACATGGTGCTGCCCAGATTTACATGTGCAGACTCAAGCTCACTGGGGTAGGGCTTGGAAGCAGCTTTGATACATGATGATTTCTAGTGCTGTTTTCCAACCAGGTCAAAAGAACAGAGGATGCTTGTCACTGTCAGAAGCTCTGTGTGTGACTGGTGTCACCTCAGCTGAAAGAAGGAATCCTTATTGTAAGGACTATGTAACCCCAGCTGATCTGGAATTTGCTATGTAGACCAAGCTGGCCTTGAACTCACAGAGATCTGCCTGCCCCTGCCTCTCAAGCATTAGGATTAAAGGCGTGAGCCATCATGCCTGACTCAGAAGACTTTTAACAGATAGTGAAAAGCAGCATCTTTTTCAATTTTTTCACAAATAAAGGGATGTTTTGGATTCTTCGGGTAGTTGAATCACTCCCCTGGCTTAAGAATGTAAACACAGGGGTTGGGGATATGGCTCAGTGGGCAGAGTGTTTGCTGCACAAACATGAGAACCTTACTTCAGATCCAGTAAAAAGCCAGGGTGGTGGTACACAGATCTGTATCCCCAGCACTGAAGGAGGAAGCAGGCAGAGACAAGTGGATCTTGGGCCTTCCCTGGATAGACAGTCTAGCTAAAATGATAAATTCCAGGTTCACTGAGAGAATCTGTCTCAAAAAATAAGGTGGAGCGTGATTGAGGAAGATACTCAACATCAGCCTCTAACCTCCTCCCTCCCACACAAAGATGAGTGCACACACACACACACACACACACAAATGGAAAGAGGAAAATGCTTTAAGCAATCTAGCTGTATACTTTGAATTTGTTTTTTTATAACTTATGTGCTATTTTCATAATGTAGAAAACATGTATTATGTACACTCAGGTATATACACATACATGTAGATACAAATGTATAGATACATATGCACATCGGCATTTGTAAAAGTATTTGACACAGAAAGCTTTTCAAACAATCTGAGAATCAGGACCATAGTGTTATACCCCCATCAAAATGTAGGGCTAAACCTTCCCTTAATAAGCAACCTTTATTTTAAACTTTGTATTTTGACATAATTTCAGATTTGTAGAAAGTTGCAGGATTGGCACCAAACAAATCCTGTGTATCCTTCATCAGATTTTATTGTTTTAAAATTTGACCCCATCTATCTTCTCTCACATTGTGTCTATATATTTATATCAACACATATTTTTATACATTTTTATATTAGAAGCATTTTCCTTGCTGGTTAAGATTAAGCTATAGACATTTGCCCTATGGTGCTTCAGGCCATTTTTCCTAAATTCACGGATGCTCTCTTGTGTAACAATGGTCAGGATGAGGAGAGCGGCTCCCACACAGTACTCTCAGCTGCCCCCCATGTTCAAATTTTGCTGAGTGTCCAATAATCTCCTTTGTGGTGAAGGAGAATCCCAGATTATACAGTGCATGCTGGTGGTACGTCTTTCTGGTCTCCTTTATTTTTTGAACAATTCTTTAGGCTCCTGGTCTTTCGGTTTTTCAGAAGCTTGATTTTGTGTGGGGGTGGGTGTGGGTATGAGGTGTGCACACACGGGTCAGAAGAGGATGTCAGGTGTCTTCTCTCCCTCTACTGCCCTCTACCCTATTCCATTGAGACAGGGTCTCTTCTTTTTGCTAGTCTGGCTGGCCCCTAAACTCTAGGAATCCTTCTTTTCCGACCCCCAGTGCTGGGATGATAGGCGCATGCAGTCACACTCAGCTTTTTCACATGGTGCCCACTGAGCAATCTCCCCAGCCCTGAGTCTGACCCTTTGCAAGGTAGAGATGGTTATTTTGCTGCATGTTCTTCAGTATGGAAGGATCAGCTATCACCTACATGGCACTACATTCTTAGTGCATGCTAATAGGAAACACAGGACTTTGAACTGCTCTGTAATTAGTGACTTTTAAATTAGTTAATTAATTAATTTTGTGCATGTGTGTGTGTGCCTGTGCGCACTATGGCCATGGTGTCTGGAGATTAGAGGACAACTTATAGGAGTCAGTACTTTCTTTCCACCATGTGGGTCCCAAGGATCAAACTCAGATCGTCAGTCTTGTCAGCAGGTGTCTACCCACTGAGGCACCTCAGCAGCTGGCTAGTGGTGTCAACTCACAAAAGTGAGTTAAGGTGGGTTCTGCCAGCCTGCTCCACTAGGAAGTTATCATTTTTGTGTGTTGAATAAGTACTATGCAGGGAAACCCTTTGAAATTCTGTAAATATCCCACTACTCATCAAACCCTCATCCTATAGTTTGAGAATCTATCGAAGACTCTTGCCTGAATAAATCATGACCATGAAAAATGCCAAATGGTGATTTTTTTTTCAGAATGAATCTTTTAACCACTCAGTCTCTTAGATGAATTTAAGAATAATTTTGCTACATACTTACACATAAACTTTCACGGGTATGTAGATCAGCTGAGGCTACCATATCAAAGCACCATAGGGCAACTTGAGCAACAGAAAATAGATTTCCTCACAGTTCTGGACATTGGAAGTTTCAGGTCAGAATGCCAACATGGTCAGGGATGCACAGGGCCTCCTCCTGCCATCTTGCTGTGTGAAATGTTGGAGCAGGGCAGGGGAACTGAGAGAGAGAGAAACAGGGGGAGAACATCTTTTCCTATAAGCCACAGTTCTGTTGGTTTTAGGTCCCACCCCTCATGACCTCAACCGCCCCAATTCTTTCCATAACCTCTCTCCAAATGCCCTTCCCATGAAGGGCTTGGGCTTCAACAGGTGGATCTGGAAGGAAACACTCCAGCTCAATCTATTGGGGTTGTTATGGTAATGCATCATCTTTATAAATTAATTCTAGGAATCAAGATCTTTTCAACATAGAAGCTTTGCCTCCAGGGACATGGTGTATGATTTGTCTCTTATTGTCTTAATTTTATTTAACAAAATGTATGCTTTCCTTCACTTACACACACAATAGTTACTGTTCTGCTTGTTTCTAGGCATTTCAGGTATTTTTCTTGCCATCCCTAAGGGAACCCATTTTTCATTATGTTCTCTAACTAAAAGCATCTTTGCCACAGAGGAAAACTTTCTTCTTTGTACTAGTTATTTTATATTTGCTAATTCATCCCAATAATTTTCCGACTGATTATCCCAAATTTCCTAGGGGAAATATTTTTGGTTTTCAGATGATGATTTGGTTAGCTTCTTTCTATCTATATTTGTTTTCTTCGTGATTATCTTTTGTCATGTTCTTGTACTGCTAGAACTTTCAGAATAATATGGAGTAGCTGTAATATCAAGGGTAAGCTAAGTGTGGTCCTCATGCAAGTGGTAAATTCTGTGCAGGCTTGCACAGTACAGTGTGGGGAGTCTCCAAAGGCAGTGGCTGAGAGACGTGCTCTGGAGTCAAAGCACATGTATCTCAAACCCAGTCCCTCCTCTGATGACCTGTGTGAATTTCAACCGGTTGCTTAATTAACCTTTCTGTTCTTGAGTTCATTAGCTATAAAGTGGGGATGGTAGTAATCATATATTCCTTATGGGCTTAGTGGGAAAACCAAATACCTTTACACATATAAAATAGTTAAATGGAAAATGAAACCAAACAAGTCCTATATAAGCACATGCCTATATATGAGTATCGTTCTATCTGCTCGGTTAAAATATTGTTAATCATTTTAACAAAATACTAAATTTCCCTGGTTGACTAAGATATTTTTTAGGAATGGATGTCTAATGTTACTAGATGTTATTTATTTTCCCCTTTTCTGTGATAGCTATTGAAATGTATTTCCTAATGTTGAATCATTTTTGAGTGTTATGGATAGAAAGGGTTACTCAAAAACCATCATACTGCCAGGTGTGATGGCACAAGCCTTTAATCCCAGCACTTGGGAGGCAGAGGCAGGCAGATCTCTGTGAGTTCAAGGTCAGCCTGGTCTACATAGTAAGTTCCAGGGCAGCTGGGGCTACAGTGAGACCCTGTCTTAAAAAGACCAAAAAATGAAACAAAACAAAAAACCCACATCATACTATGGGGAATAGAAGTAGAGGAAAGAGCATAATGAAGCCCTATGTCCAACCTCAACAAGTAGTGATGCATTGCTGGCTTGTGGCAATTTTTGCTACATTTATATGCTCTGGATTATGTTTGTTGATGTATTTTTTTCAAACTGTGTTAACATGTATTTCTGGATTATATTTGCAATTATAAAATAAATTAATACCCATATCCCTATGTTAAGATTGATCTGGTTTTCACGTTTTTGTGATATCTTGAATCCAGTTAGTTTTTCTTTTGAAATCAAGGTTATGCTCCCATTATGAATAAAAATTACATTTTTATATTCTCATTCTAGGTAAACATTCTCTTAAGTTAATTTTTATCCTGTATTTACTGGATCCAGCCAGTGCACAGCTGGGTTATTTAAAACCTACAGCTTTAGAAAAAAGATAACACAGGAAAAGACAGGAAATAAAAAGATTTCTGTGAATTTGGGGCCCAAGGACAGTTTTGAAAGAAAAAAAATAATCAGGGTTCCCTAATGAGCTGGCTGTGGTGGGGGTGAAGGAGTGAACGTCAAGGTAAGCTTCTGCGGGGTTGAGGAAGAAGCCTGTTTTGGTTCCTACGGTGGACCCAGACCCCACAGGCAGGAAGGGAACAGCAGGAACTGCAGATGGAGGTGGGGTGTGAGGAGAGGGCATCCTTCTACTCCCAGGGGCAGTGGTCAGCAGTGCCACTCAGCCCGTAGCCACCACACAGGTGGCCGTGTGAATGCCAGAGAACTCATCTCACAGGAGGGGGCATCATTTCCTGTGGAAGGTTAGTGAGCCACCAAAAGATGATTTTGACTTCTAAATATTTGGATTTCTTTGGATATGATGTTGTTTCCAACTTTTTTTGAAAATGTATTTTTTAAATTGTCATTTAGTGCTCTGAAAGTTATAATTTGTAAATATGCTAGAAGAGTTTGACAAGATATGGATTTTAACTGTAGAGTTTAAAATTTTGTAACTATTAAGATAGTTTATTGATTTGCTATTAAAATAATCTATATCGTATAATTTTGATTAATCTGATTTTCAAGTACAAAAGATAGAAATTAAACTTTTCCACTGTGATTGTGGTTATGAGAGTTTTTCCTTCTAGCCAACTGATTTTATATGTTCTGTGATAATTATACGAAGTATAATGTTTCTTAATTCATATGCGTTCATTGTGGATTTAATTTTATCATTATAAAATATTATTTACTTAGATTTTCAACTCTAATGTTATGGCTATCCTTTTATATTTTGTTTGGTATTCTTCACTCATCTTTAAATTTTTTTTACCCTGTGTGTTATTTTAAATAAAGTATGCCCCTCCAAACAGCAAGGTTGAATTTCATGATTTGATTCAATCTTGCAGAAATTTCTTTCTAATTGAGACTTAATACATTCGTATTGATGGTTGTAATAGATGGGCCTGGTTTGAATGGGTTTGTTCTTTCTATTTTAACTTTTTAAAATATTTTCTTAATTAAAAAATTTGTGTGTGCGTGTGTGTGTGCTTGTGTGTGTGTGTGTGTGTGTGTGTGTGTGTGTGTATGTATGTATGTGAGGATATGTGAGTACAGGTGCATGCGGAGGTCAGAAAAGGATGATGGATCCCCTTGGAGCTGGAGTTAAAGGTGGTTGTGAGCCAGTGCACCTAGGTGGTGGGAACTGATCTCAGAGGTTCTGCAAGAGCAGCGTGTGCTCTTAATCACTGAGCCATCTCTCCAGTCCTTTAACATATTCTTTTTTGTTTTCCCTACCTCTCACAGTAATATTTTGTTCAACTTTTATTGACATTTTTTCTTTACAGCACTTTAGAAAATGAATACAAATTTTATCCTGTTTTGGTTGCTTTAAGATAAAAATATGTTAATATCATATATATTCTGTCTGAAAGGATGGTTATTTATTTTATTGCTCCATGTGAGGAGAAATTTATCATGCTTTACTTTCATTTCTAACCTTTGTATATCTTTGTTTTGTTTTCATATTTTTGTGAAAGGAACTAGGACTTCATATTAACTAATTGTTATTGATTATTAATATTAAGCCAAATTAAGTGAAATAAATATTATGAACATGTATATAATGAACCTATCTTCTGAGAATTTTTTTGGTCTTTTTGAGACAGGGTCTCCCTGTAGCCCCAACTGTCCTGGAACTCACCATGTAGACCAGGCTGGCCTTGAACTCGCAGAGATCCACCTGCCTCTGCCTCTCAAGTGCTGGGATTAAAGGTGTGTGCCACCACACCTGGCCTGAGAATTATTTTGACACATTCAATTTTATAATCACATTGATCATAATTTGGTAGGAGATCTAAACTTTTCCTACTTACTTGTTCATCACTTTTGCTTTTGAATGATTTCTTCTCCATTTTTGTTTTTCCTTTCCTTTTTTTCTAAACTTATGGTGCTGGGGATTGAACTCAGGGCCTTGTGCATGCTAGGCAAGTACTCTGCCTCTCCTCTATACCCTAGTTCTGACATTATTTACATTTATATACATTTCTTTGTTGAATGAGATACTTCTTCAGGAATTATTTTTTTCTTAAGGAAGCCCCATGTTTCCATTTTAAAATAATTTCCTATTTATTTACTATTTCCTCATCTTGAAGATTTGTGATAACAATGAGTTTAGGAGAAAGAACAGTTAAACACTTGTTCTCAAATCGCTGTGTTGAGTTGAAGGCATGCCAAAGTCTTTTGATTCTAAGGCCACTGTTTTTTTTCTCCATAAAATCAACAACTCTTCTGTTCTTTTTTCTTTTCTTTTCTTTCTTTGGGCATAGGTTCATTGGACATAGCATTGGGTTTCATGAGGACATTATCGTAGAAGTATACAATGTACTTTGAGCCTACTTATGAGGTCATGTTTGCCATTATCAGCATTACTTCCTGAGTTCCTGGAGCTCTTTTTCAGAAAGTCCTGGCTTGTGCCTGTGTCTTGAAGGGTCCATATTACCTTTTCATGTAATAGTGTCAGACTTTAAGATCTTATAGTAAGGTCTTTGATTCAGTTAGAGTTTATTTTGGTATTGCTGAGAGGTAGGGATCTTGTTTCATTTTTCCATGTGTGACCATCTAACTTTCCCACGAGGTTTTGTTTTTTTGGTACCACCATGAAGTGGAATTGTTCTAACATGGTAAGTAAACTAAATGGTTAGGTTAGTGGTTCAAAAATCAGTTCTAGCAAATACAATTTTATGGCATGATGGCAAGTCCTGATAGTCTTCGGGACTATTGGACAAATTCCTACACTTGAATTGCCTACTACTTTGTAGCCATATTTAAGGCCCATCCTGGAAAGAGAATGGAATTCACATTAATTGTGCACTTAGAACTTTCCAGATACTGTCCTTTCCACATCTAATCCTATTCATTCTAAAAAACTCCCCGGAAGATATTGAGGGGGAAATGGGGAAAATGGGGGAGGGGGGGAGGTGGTACTTTAACTGGGATGGAGAGGAGGGAGAGCCATACAAGGGTAGAGAAAGGAAAGAGAAATAAACAATATTTAGGTGATGTGAAAAACCAAAGGGAAATGTAGTATTTAATAAATGTACTGAAAAATACACATATAAATGTGAATGCATGCATATAGCTGATAGTATCATAACAAAAATCTCAGTGCCAGGCTCGGGAAACCCCCCTTTCAGTAGTTCGTCAGGGTAGTTCAAGAGACTCTCAAAATAACAAAGGCTATTTTCACAGCCCTTGATTGCATCCCAGAATTTGAAGGTAAGACCCTATTGTTGAAGACATGACATGCTTTGGACACAGGATTTAGAGCAATTGAGTTTGAACTGACCTGGAAGCCTCCTCCCTAAAGACAAGCTCTCCATGATATCAGAAGACACTATGCAAGCTGCCAAGGGACAAAACCAATCAATCCTACCCAGCAGTAAAGTCTATGAACCACAATAATGACCAGTGAAATGATCTCTATGGGTGCAGTAATGGCACTTTTATCTTGGGGGTAATCAACAGTTGTCTAATTGGACTTGGGGCCCACTCAATGGGAGGGAACTAATGTGTGGTACTGTAAACATAGCCAAGTACACATGACTGGAAAGGCCATAGACTCTAGAGAAAACCCCATTTTTGTCACCTCTTTAGACTAATGTAATTTCTTACTGTATTCTGAATGTACACTTATATTAATGGACAAGTGTATCTCACCACTCATTAAAGCGATTTCTTTTTGCAACAGATGGGCACTACTTACAAAGTTCCACAACTGGTCAAATGCAGAGAATAAGTGCCTGTGAGGTGCCCAGCCCTAAGTGACATACCTGCAATGCTACCTCTACACTCAAGGCTCAGGGGACACTGCAGAAAAGGGGGCAGAAAGAAGGCAAGAGTGAGAGGGACAAGACACCTGCTGCTAGTTAACACATTCTAGACTCAAAAGGGAAGCTACACCAGTGACATCTCCACAGTATGACAGTCTAATGAGATCTGCATAATGACAGAACCAGTTGACATGCCAGGTGGATGGGGTCTCACCTCAAGGTAAAGTTTTGCTGGCAATCAATGGATACTGAGGGAAGAAGAATCAATTTTCTTTAGTGACTAGCTCCTTAGGAGGCTATATAATCCCAAATGAACCACCCTAAACATAGGTACACATGAACACCACTAAATGGACTCTGTGGATTATATAATTGAGAGGAGCACAGAGACACAGGAGGAGTTGGTGGGGGATGAGTGGGATGGAAATAATGCAAAGACAGCACTCATGCATGAAGTTCTCAAAAATAAAAACATATTTTTAAAACAAAACAAAATACCCAGAAGACAAGAATGGTATTGCAATTTTGCACTTGTAGACAATGTATGTCACTTTCTGAGGCATGTTATCTCAAAACTGTCAGGTGGCACTCCTGCCTAGGACTGTCAGATTCTCAGACTTGCCAGTGCACGCTCTGCTGCTATTTTAAGGAAGATTCTTGGCTCTTTCTGACACACACTCTCCATATCCGGGTCCTGGGCAAGACTTATATTGCTTAAAGTTTGCTTGATTATTGAGCTTGTTGTAGTGGTCTGTCAGTTTTCTCTTGTGCTTGCTTCTCTGTGAAGCTACTTTTAATCTTAACTTAATTTATCTTCATTAACTGATCAATCACTATTTCCACTCATGAATGAGAGGTCACATTCTTCACCAATGTAATCCTGAAGGATAGTTGCTCATATACTAGACTTTTAGTCTCAGCCCTATCTCATCAGTAAAACCAATTTATCAATAGATAGAATCGAAGTAATATTAATTTTAACAGAAAGGCATCTAAACAATTTCACGTGATTTCGATTGCATCAATGAGTCTTTCATGAGAGTGGTGGCTTTATATTTGTGTAGAACATTATAATTTGTGGAACTCATGTTTTCCTTAATAAGGCAATCTTTATTGAATTCATACAATGTACTAGGTGTGGTGCTGGAACCACTAAGATACTGTCATGGTGCTTCATGGCTTATTGTCTGGATGTCCTACAACCAGATACATCACTGTCAAGTAGGAGATGCTGTAGCAAAGATGTAACTACAGTGAGAAGGAACCACACTGCAATGACAGGAAGCAGTGAAGTAAGGTTGACAGGTTTTTGAGTTTAAAGTGCCATGATACAAAGATTCTATCCACAGCCAAATTTAAGGTTCATGAACAGCAAAGGAAGCAAAAGGAAGACATTGCTAGATCTGTAAGCTTTTAAAAATATATTGGCACACATTCTTTCTCAAAAACTTGAAGTTATACAGCAGGCAGCTGTTAGACAAATCAACAAAGAACCTGAGCATGGAAAGCTCTAAAATATTTGAAAGGAGACGAGTTAAGTCTAAATACTTGCTCTAGGTATGGTTGCAAAGGATCATTTAAATGCCTCCTGTTGTTATTCAGAGATAAGATTCATGACATAGCAGAAACAATTTGTCATTAAGAAGCTGGGTGAAAGGAGAATCCCAGCTCTAGTTAGAATCTGGAGAGGCTGGGTGAGAAATCATGTAAGTGCTGTGTGTACTAATTTATTCAGCCCTCATGGTTAGAGTCAATGTATGCTAGTCCATAGAGATTATATTGAAAAAACCCTTAAATATAATAGCAGTTTTAAGGCTTTTCTAAAATGAATTGCCAAATGAGTGACAATCAGTGACAATATGGCAAAGGAAACAATGAACAAGCATCAAAATTAGAAAATACAGTATGGATGGCAAAAGTGAAGCTGTCTACATCAGGTATGAAACTAAATGTAATTGAGTTGAATGCTCCCATTAAAATAAAAAAAAATATTTTAAATTAATCCAAAATGGAATTCAGCTCTGTATTATTTCTAAAAGAGACACCTTCCCCTCCCCAAAACTTCAGGAGTCAAATATAAAAACTAAAGATTTGTCATACATACATACATACATACATACATACATACGAAAATAAGTTAAAGAAAGTGAATTAAATTGAACAAATTACATATGTTACTTAAAAAAACCCAAGCATTTTAATTACAATTAATTTCAGAAATGCAAGGAGGGTTCAACTTTAGAATATCTATCAATAATTATATTAATAAATTATAAAATAATAGCTGGTGGCTATCTCAACATTTTTAAATGCAATTGATAAAATTAGACAATCATTCCTTATAAATGCATTTTCTTTGACACAAGGTCTCACTGTATAGCCCTAACAGGCCTGGAAATCACTGTATAGACCACAGTGGCCTTAAACTCACAGATATCTGCCTGCCTCTGCCTCCCAAGTGTTGGAACTGAAGGTATGTGCCACCATGCCCAACTCCAAAAACTTTTCATTACCTAGGGGTTGAAAGGTAGTTTGAGTATCGTACTTAACACTGAAATAGTAGAAAATTCCAATTAAAATTAAAAAATTTAGAAGTAGAAAAATCATGAATTGGGGAGTTAAACAGATATGGGCCCAAGTCTTTATCAGCATTTGTGAGTTGTGTAGGTTTTATTTTTTCTGTTTATCAAACACTGATAAATTAATATTTTTCATAAACATAAGATGATAACTATCACAATGGAAACTGGTTGTGCTAGGGACTGAACTAGTATTCTACGGGCATTTAATCTTTATCACAACCCAGAGGTATTAGTATATCAATATTCCCATTTTTCAGGTGGGTTACTGTGCTAGTTTTCCATCACTACAGAACATCTCTGAAACCATCAGCACATAGAGAGAAAGGGGTTACTTTGGTCTCAGAGCTTTGAAAGTTTCAGTGCATGAGAGATTGGTCTGTTGCTTTGGTGTGCAATGAGGCAGCATGTTATGGTGAAAGCATACAGTGGAACAAAATTGCTTATCTCATGGCTGGGAAGGGCAAGAGAGAAAGCAGAAGGAAGCTGAGATGGGACTGGGTCCTACAATCTTTTCGAAGGCATGTCCTCCGTGGCCCAAAAACCTCTCATTAGGCCCCACCTTGTAAATTTGCGTCATCTGCCGTGAGTTCCAAGTTGGAAACTAAACTTCTAACTCAGGCCTTTGAGGGGATACTCAGATTCCAAACTATAGCAGAAACTAAAACTATGAAAATCTTGAATATCATAAAGTTTTCATTTTGAGGGGAACAGGGTCTCATTACATAGTTCAGGCTGGCCTCAAACTGGTGGATCCTCCAGCTTCAGTCTCCTGAGGACTGGGATTATAGTGTGTACTACCATGCTTGGCCTTGTAAAAATATTTTTAATGTACTTTATTTACTATTTTTATTTTATATGTATGAATATATTTCCTGCTTGTAAGTGCACTCATGTCATGCAATGCCCACGGAAGGCAGAAGAGGGTGTCCCCTGGAACTGGAGTTATGGATTGTTATTAGCCACCATGGACTGGGAATTGAACTTGGGTCCTCTGCAAGATCAGCCAGTGCTCTTAACTACTGAGCCATCTCTCCAATTGCCATATATTACAGGATTGAGGATGTTTCTAGAGGAGTTTGGTGTGAGAATCTAGGTGGACCAGGTTGAAGATCCAGCCTTAGTGTGGGTGGAACCACCCCATTATGTAGAAAGAATATCACAACTTAGGTACCACAAAAACAAGAGGAGCGACAAATCCGTGTTTCTCCTGAACTGGAATACCCTCTTTCCCTACCCTGGGATGTTAGAGCTTTAGACTATCTGGTCTTCAAACATCAGGAATTACATCAGTCCACAGCATCCAGGCCTCCTCAGGCTGTTGGAGTGAGCCAGGTTTTAGGCATCCCATGGTCTCAAGCCTCTCATGGAACCACATGACCTAATGAACCCATTCTCCTATCTATCTATCTATCTATCTATCTATCTATCTATCTATCTATCTATCTGTCTGTCTGTCTATCATCTATCTATCCTCTATCTATCTATCTATCTATCTATCTATCTATCTATCATCTATCATCATCTATCATCTATCTATCTGTCATCTATCTTCTAGCTATCTATCATCTATCTAAATACATACCTATCTATAATTTTATTTTCCTTGAGAACTACAACTAATCTAGAAAATATATGTAGATGGTAAACATATATAGATGGTACATTCCCACTAAGCCTTAATGTAAATCTGCATAATAGCCAAAGGAAGCATTTATTGAATGTTAGGAGATATCCTCACTCAGCACTCAAAGTGATTTTTCATTATCTGCATTTTAATATGGAGGAAATGAGGGTTGTTTAAAGAGGATTCCTGTTTAAAGTCTCATAGCTGATGAGTTCTGGGTTGTCTTTGAGGCCAGCCTCTTCACCTTGTAGTCAGTGCTCATAACCATTGCCCTTCTGGCTTTCGGTCAGAGGAGGATGTCTGAGATTGTGAGCATACCCAACAATATTTAAAGATTTCAGCAAGCTGTGAAGTGTGTGTGCATTTCCTTTTTCTGCTTTGCTTGATGCTGCCATGTGAAGGAGAAGTAAGATCTTCCTATCCACAGTTACAGAGTCATGGAGATGGCTAGGCTTCTAGACCTCAGTCAAGGAGTTTCCTGCTACCAGATATGTTTACTTATTGATGTTGTAAAATAAACATAAAAGCTATGTCGTATTAAGCACTGCAATGGATCGTGATCATAATGACTGTGTTTGGATTGGCAATATGGACCGAAAGTGGCATTAGCAGCACTAAGGATTTATCCCTTCAGTTCAAGCAAACTACTTCACCTTACTTGGACACGTGGAACACATGGAGGACACAGAGTTTGTTATGGATTGGATTTTAAAAATTCCCCCAAAGGTCAGTATGGTAAAGGCTTGGTCACTAGATACTTGGAGATGGTAGAGCAGTAAGGAGGTAGGGAATAGTGGGAGGAAGCTAGGCTACTTACTGGAGACGTGTCTCTCACAGAAATGCCAGGACCCTGGGGCCTTCCTGTCTCACTTCTCTTTGCTTCTCAGATGCTGTGAAGTGGTCAGCTTTGCTTTGCCATGTGAAGCCTGTCACAATCTGCCTCATCATAGGCCCAGAAGCAATGCAGCCAACTGGCCATGGACCGCAACTCTCAAACTGTGATCTCCAAAGCATCTTTCTGTAGAAGCTGGTTACCTCATGTCTTTTTTTCCCCATGGAAATTGAAAGCTGATAAAAACAGATCTTTCATTAGACCAGTATTTTCTTAGAAAATACATTTCTGTAGAACTCTCTGCATGATTAGGAGCCTTCTGGATGAAGTTTGGTTTGGGGATACTGAAAGTAGACGTGGTCTTTGGTGTATATTCCACTGAGAAACCAAAGGCTATCAAACTCCTTTCTCCTGGCTGATTTTGGTAGACATTTGCGACATGCTTTGGTTGTTTCCAAGGGTGGAGAATCACTTAGATTCTGAACACAATGACATCTTCCAGGCCACTTAGGACTGTTTAGAGTCAGTCTGGCTATCAAAATGCAAGGCTGGAAAAAACAACTCTTGTGAGTTCTTAGGACAAGTAGAAATTACTGCCTGTGGATGTGGCAAAGCAGACATATGTTTGGATGGTACCTAGAGATGCTTCATATGGTTGCAATACCATGAATTTCGTTTTTGTTTTTGTTTTCAAAGACTAAGTATTGAACCCAGAGACTTATAAATGCTAAGCACATGTGCTACCACTAAGCCATACCCTCGGGCCCCCACCATGAACTTGATTTAAGCTCCTGAGTCAAAAAACATGGCCTCTGTTCTTAGAGAAACACTGCCTTCGCTCTGGCCACTGTAAGCTCTTACTGCTTGTAACAGTAAGGAAGAGACCAGTCATTCCTTGAGGAACCCAGGATGAATATGGTCATGCAAGTGTCATTATCTTCTCTGTCAGTTTATTCGGCCTTGCTGTTGAAGCCTGGGCAAATGAAGCCCACATAAAGCTGCAGAGTTTGGAAAAAGGCAAAATTAATGAGAACAAAATGAGAAGTATAGTGATGGTAATCGTCAATTCTGCATGTACTCACAACTCAGTCAAGAGAGAAGTCCTGAGAGAGCACTGAAGCAACTGGCTTTGCTCTCACTCTTGAGGGGTGTTATTGTGTGATCTGATAAAATAGCCTGGAAGGGACAGGGAGAAATGAAGCTGGAGCAACTTGCTGGTGTCTTGACTCTGACTCTTTCTTCTGACCTCTCTCAGCAGTTTCTTTGCAACCATAAATCACCCTCTGGGAATCCACCATGGCTGGGAAAGAGACTCATTGTCCAAAAGCTTTCTGGGACACTCGGGTGTGGGCCTGGCAGGTCCCTGCCATCTTTATGTCAGCAGTCGTTCAGCCCTTTGTAAAACTGTAAGATGTTAACTCTTTTATTTCATGTCATTGCTTCCCACAGCCTGTCCTGCTCCTCATTCCTATTCAGTGTTAACTTCCTCATGTCCATTCCCAAAGCAAATGATTCATGTTTTATTCTCTTGAGATTCCAGTCCACCCAGTTCTACCCAATTAATGTGGTGACACAGTTCACAACGACAGTGCATGGTCACGGTTAGGGCAAGAGCTGAGAGCCAGGACAGCAGACTGTTTTTACTGAGCTTACCTTGAGTTGATCACTTCTCTGCTCTGGGCCTGGATGTGAATCTGTAAAATGAGTGGTACATAGTTTCCTAAAGTTGCATTTTCACAGAGGTCTCTGCTTGTCAAGAAACCTGGAATGGAGGAAGGGGCAAAGACTCCACTCAGCCTCTTCTATTACATTTCTTTCCCCCATTCACTCCTTAGAGCAACCTGGATTTTACCTGTGCTAGGTACTGAGATGTGATTACCCAGTGTTCATCCAGGGATGTTGCTTCCCTTCCAGATCTACTGCAAATGGTGACTTCTTCCTCCAAATTTGTGTTCAATCCAGGGGAGACCAGCTTCCTTTTGACCTTTGTGGTAGTTTGAATGTTTTCCATAGGTTCATGTGTTTGAACACGTGGCCCCCAGCTGGTGGTATCATTTTGAATGGTTGTGGAACCTTTAGGAAGTAGAGCCTCATTGGAGGAAGTAGGGTCACCAGGATGGGCCTTGAGATTTCATAGCTTGGCTCCAATTACTGTCTGCTCTCTGCTTGCTCTCCTGCCCTGGTATGAGGAGGTGAGGAGTCCCACTGTACACTCCTGCTTTGTGGAGCTGCCTGCTGCCATCCTTCCTCACCACGATGAACTGCACACTCAAATTGTGAGCCAAAATAAACCCATTTAGTCACAGTAATGAAAAAGGCAAGTAATACGATCTCCAGTGCCTGTTCATGTTCTTCTCTGCCACATGAATTAGGTTCTGCTGCGAAGAAGCGCCTTTGGTTTTCTACACCATCAAATTCCCATACATCCATGAACTTAATAGACTCTTCCCTGGGGGATGGTTCTGGGAAGGGGCACATTCTGCTACCCAGGCTATCTTTTTAGTTCCAGACCTTTTCCTAACCCACCCTGCTCCTCATCAGCCCCCTACAAGATTCTCAGGCAGGTCTGGCTTCATCCCCTCTAGGTTGGCAGAGCCACCCTCTGTCTCCGCAGGTGTGGAAGAAGTCAGCTTGGAGAAGCTCACCCTCCACTCGAGGCAGGCATCAGAGGAACATTTGCAAAGAAGATGGTTCTGTCCCTAAGAAAGGTTCTGCTGTGGCCTAGGTTGTCATTATTCTTCTTTCTTTGCCTATGATTAGCATTTCATTTGTCAAAAAGGGTTCACAGGTAAACATAGTTGAAAAGCCACTACACATTAGGAAGTTTTCTTACTACAAATTATCAATAATTCAAAAAGCTCAAAAAAGTTTTAGTTACATTTAGTGTGTGTGTGTGTGTGTGTGTGTGTGTGTGTGTGTGTGTGTGTGTGTCCATGCTCAAGCCATGGTACAACTGAGGAATTCGGTTATTTTCTTCCACCACATGGGTTCTGAGAACTGAACTCAGGTCATCAAGCTTCTTGTGAAGTGTCTCTACTCACTGAGCATCCTGCTGGAACGAATCGTTGGTGCCTTGACACCGACTCTTATCTTCTGACTACATCAAGGGATAGCAAGTCTCTTCTTACTAGTGTGTTTCTATGGAACATAGTTCGACATTCTCTCTTGGCTTGTCTCTGTCTTAGGCTCTCTCTCTCTCTGTCTCTCTCTGTCTCTCTCTGTCTCTCTCTCTCTGTCTCTCTCTCTCTCTCTGAGTGAGCCCAGTCTGGAGGTTTGACAACCACTGCACAGACTGTGGTACACCACCTCAGCATTGCACATTCAGTCCTGTGCCTTCCAGTTCTGCTTACTTCCTCACCACGTGGTTTCATAAGGAGCTGTAGTACTTAGATATTAAATTAAATTAATTATTTTTATATGTATGAGTATATTGCCTGCATGTGTATAAGTGCACTCATACTGTGCAGTGCCTACGAAGATCAGAAGATGGCATTGGATCCTCTGGAACTGGAGTTATGGATAGTTGTTAGCTGCCATGTAGGTGCTGGGAACCCAACCCATGACCCCTGCAAGAGCAGACAGTGCTCTTAACCACTGCGCTCTCTCTCCAGCCCCGGGTTTTTGTTTTGTTTTCCATTATTTTGAAAGGAAAGCATTGTCGGTAGACACCCCTTTGTGGTGTCTGTCCTTCAGTCCCCTCACTCTCTCTGTTTTTATAATCTTTTTA
Source organism: Nannospalax galili (assembly GCF_000622305.1). NCBI lineage: Eukaryota > Metazoa > Chordata > Mammalia > Rodentia > Spalacidae > Nannospalax > Nannospalax galili. Next base: position 1,879,194 of record NW_008347814.1, read on the forward strand.
GTATTTCTAAAATATTTTCTTTAATATTTCTATTTTTTGTGTATGAGTGTATTGCATACTCGTGTGTAAGTGCACCTGTGTCGTGCAATGCCCACGGAGGTCTGGAGAGGATGTTGAGACCCCAGAACTAGCGTTATAGATGGTTGTTAGCAGCCATGTGGCTGCTGGAATTTGAACCCGGAACTTCTGCAAGATCAGTCAGTGCTCTTAACCACTGAGTCATCTCTGCAGACCCCATTCACTCTCTTGCTACCTAGATCTCATTTAATAATTTGCTATTACCTATTAATCTTAAGCTTATGGCATTGTGCTGTGTGCTGTCACTCATATGACATAGCTTCAAAGAACAGGATTCTGAACTTTTAATTTTCTTTCAACATTCTAACTCAAGAGTTCCCTTGTGGTCTCACTGAGTTATTTTCATTGCTGTACAAATATGCTGAAAGTTATTTATTCATTTTATTCTTGAGGGATGGTCTGTTTACTGTTATGAAATATATTGCAATAAATATTCTTGCATATCTCCCTGTCTACACGTGACAAAGAAACTGTTACAAAATCCTGTTTACAAATCAGAAAAGATGAATTGATTAAAGAGTGAGCCACACCACACTCAGGTTTCTAATGCCAGGTTTTCAAAATTAATGAAATCAAATTCCTAATTCTCACCTTTATAAATCAATTATAGGATGGAAAAGTGTTCAAAGTAAAATGCATTAAAATGTGTTTCTGAATTAAGATTTCTTAAGTCATAGGACAGCAAACACAGTGTAGGGAAGGAATGAGATGTCTACAGTATTAACATTCTCCACTGCTCCTTATTGAAAGACACTGAGAGTGAAGGTACCATTCATAAGCTGGGGAAGATATTTGTATACCTGTGGTATCTAAAATCCAAGAAGAATGACAGCCTTAAAAGAATCATTGCAGGGCTGGAGAGATGGCGCAGTGTTTAAGAGCTGACTGCTCTTGCACAGGACCTGGGTTCGATTCCCAGCACCCACATGGCAGCTACGAACCATCCTTATCTCCAGTTCCAGGGGAATCCGACTCCCTCTTCTGACCTCTGCGGCATTGCACGACATGGGTGCACTCACATACTTGCAGGTAATATACTCATACACATAAAATAAAAATAATAAATAAAATATTTAAAAAAAGAATCATTGCAGCCCCCAAGCTTTCTCTCCTATCAACCCAAAGTCCTGTGGAAGCAGTTTTCCTGCTCACTTCTTCCTTCCTGAATGATTAAGTGTACTTTTATACACTGACTGATGTATCTCCTTTGCAAAATGATTAAGTCCCACCTACTAACATACCCATTTGGAGATTTTACCTAAGGCTCGAGGCCCAGATCAACCATAGCTTCTCTAGTTTTCCATGTGGGGCTTTCATGACCTCTTTTCCAGACTCTTTCAAGAAACTTAATTTTTTTCTTCTGAAATATACCAATTTTCAGAAATAAAATCACACTTATATCAATGGATGAATGCATAATGTTTCTATAAATGTTACATCTTGCAGTAGGTTCCATGGTGTTCTATAAAAATCCATGTCCGCCCTGAACTTCAGAATATGATCTTATTTGCAAATAAGTCTTTGCAGATGTAATTGGCTTAGGATAAAGATGAGAGCACTCTGGATTAAGGTAGGCCCTACATCCAAGGAAACACGTCCTTACAAGAAGAGGAGAGGACACACATGGATAGTGAGAAGTGAGTCATGCAAGGATGGAGGCTGAAGTTGAAGTACTGTGTAACTCAAGGACTAGCAGAAGGCAGCAGATGCTAGGAAATGTCAAGGAAGGATTTTTGTCTAGAGCCATGAAATGACCCCGTGAACACCTTGAGTTTGGACTTCTAGATTTCTATAGAGTAAATTTCTGTTGCTCCAGTTCACTCACTTTGTGGTAATTTGTTATAGTAGGTCATTTCTTACAACATAACACACAGCTTTAGGTCTACAGACTGTTTAAAACATTATGCTTCAAAGTACCTACTAACCTGAAACACGTATTTATTTTACTTGTTACCATGGTTTTGCCATATGTATTGATGGAAACCAGCCTAGACAGGCTAGCCACAGATGGGCATACCCAGGATCAGGGTTTAAAGACAAGGTGAATGCCAGAAGGGGCGCCAACTACCTCTGAAGTGACTTGAAGTCCACTTTGATGAGTACTCACTATACATCTCAAAATTGTCTGTCCTGTGTCAATGACCTCATTTCCTTGGGATGCCTAAATACTCTGCGAACTATGAAGGGCCAATCACTTTGACTTTAATCATTATTCTAAGAGTGCTGATTACATTGTCAGTTCTTTATGATGCTAATATAGGTACCAAACTCAGATACACTGAAACAGCACTTGTGATATGGTGTAATAAAATATCCCCGTGGGTCCTAATAATAAAACTGCATCATTAGTGGTCATTTATGCTCAGTTTTATTCACATTTCCAAGAAATATGAAGAATAACTTTTTGTGATCTCTAAACAGCATCTTGTCAAAGTGTACATTACCTTCACACATCCCCTCTTCAATAAATATATTTGATCACAGTTCTAGTAGAGCTGAGTGGTAATGTTAAACTTTGCCAATAGGTGGCTCTATGATGACAAATAAATGCTGCTCAGCATCCAAATCATCACATTTAATCCTCCCAACAACCCTTTATTACTGAATAAATGGAGGCTTGGAGAAGTCAGGTTGATTGCTCATTACTGCTTTAAAAGTAGGCTGGGAAGGCACATTCAGCTCAGATTGCTCAGGTCCTAAGTCTCTGCTCTTATAGTGTATAATCATGCGCTGTTTTCTGGCCTCAAGAATATTAACCCACTTGGGGCTAGAGAGATGGCTCAGCAGTTAAGAACACTGATTGTTCTTGCAGAAGACCCAGATTCGAATCCCAGCACCCACATGGCAGCTAATGATTGTCTGTAACTCCAGTTCCAGGGGATCCTACAGCCTCATCTGTCCTCCGTGGGCATTGCAGGACATGGGTGCACTTACCTACATGCAGGCAATACACACATACACATAAAATAAAAATAATAAAGTATGAAAAAAACTTTTTAAAAAATTTTAAAAAATTAACTCCTAGAAAACAAGTGAAATTAACATGCATAAATCTCTCCCATGATCTTAAAATCACTTTCTTAAATTTTAGAATCCTGTTTTAGGTTTGCTATATAACAGTGATTCACAAATGGAGGAATTTCACTCCCAGGTGATATTTGACAATATCTAGAGACAGTTTTGGTTTTCACAACTGGGGAAGGTTGGGGAAGGGGTATAATTTCATTTTCTCATAGAGAAAATGAATACCCAATCACATAGGACAGCCTTACAACAAAGAACTAAGAAGCCCTAAATATGGACCCTACTGAGGCTGAGCAATGTGCTGCACAGGGATACAACGATGAAGGAGTTTATCTTGGAAAGCATATTTTACATTTCCAATCAGAGAACGGGTAAAATTGGGTCTATACCTAAAAAGACCGGGAAGCACAGAGAATGATTTGTATAAGGCAGGGAAGAACATCTAAAAGTGTAGTTGTTCTAAAGGTGTAGCGTTTCTGGGGTAGAGACTTCATTGATTCGTCTGAAATCCAAACACAGGCAGCAGAAAAGGCAAAAAGAATAGTTAACATTGGTGACTTAAGATAGAATGGTTTGTGGAGAGGGTGATGGTTTTCTGAATAAAGGTAGAACTACTACTTACAAGAGACTAACAGAGAGCTAAAGCTGAAAGAGGTCTCACTGGCCACCCAGCTCTCCATCTCACCCCTAATGGCACAGTGGGAGGGTCTAAGGTCTGAGAAGTGGCTTGTGTGCTGGGCTCACGCAGCTGTGGCGTTCAGATGGAGCTTTGATGGTGCAAATTTCCATCAGTGTCTTTTTTTCCATCTGGGTTGTCATCCTCTGTGCTAGGATAAGAGAAGAGAGAGATTTTGTAATTTTGGAAAAATCCTCGGGTTTTCCTTTTATAAACTTGGGATGACATTCTCACAGTAAAAAGGAAAATAAATGCTACAAACATGAATGCTGGGATTTAGAGTTGAGGTGCTCAATCAGCTTGGGATGACCTCTCACTCTGAGTTCACTTTGAAATAAAAGCTAACGTTTCAACAGAAGTCTTTTCTGCATTATAAGCTGACAGCAAAGATCCTGACCCTAATGGAGTGATGTGTAGAGGATTAATGGACATGAACCCAATTGTAGCTAAGGTGTACAACCATGATCCCAGTGGCATCCTGTGACCAAGGAAACTGACCCGACCAATCCAAGGATGGCTGTTATCAAGATTTGTGATCTAGGGGGCTGGAGAAGTGGCTCAGCTGTTAAGAGCACTTGCTGTTCTCACTGGATACCTGGACTTGATATCTAAAAACAGTCCTTAACTCCAGTTCCAGGGTAGCCAGCATTCTCTTCTGGCCTCCATAGTGCACACACTGCACACTTACATGCAGGCAAAATGTTCATACGCAAAATACTGATAAATAAAATTTAAAAATAAAAAATTTCTAATCTAGTTGCAAATGCCAGTAAGAGTGGACGGATAGAAGGTCATCAGCCTGAAGACCATAGCCATGGGAAGCTGACTGTGGGAACAGACACCATAGAGCAAGGTAAGAGAAATTGGCACTTTCAAAGTCAGGAAACGTGACAAAAGTTGATTTCTCACAAATTCAGTCTGCCAAAATTCAACTCATTAATGACAAACTCAAACTTATACCAATTGTAGTTTTATAATTTAAAATTTGCAATGTGACTATTTTAATTGCTTTGCCATAAAAGTTCATTTTGGGCTAGTGATCACATAAGGTTTCTAATTATGAACTAATCTAAAATTGTTCTGCCACCAGTGAGACTAGATTTTCTGTATTAATGTTTCTGTAACTCAAACTTCTGTCTTTGAAGTGTGATAAGATCTTTGTTCTGATTTCTTCCAGATGTTTTAAATGTATTTTTTTCTGGGTGGAGTTTGTAGAATTTGATATACTTTTTGCTAACCCTCACACCAGTCTTGTAGACATTTTACCAATTAAGTTCTTTAAAGGAAACTAAATGTAAACAAGATCCTAAAGAAATCAGAGGTAACTGAAAACATTTGCTAAAATGTTGGAATTTTCATGTCTAATAAGGAACAGTTTGTGTTAGTGCGCAAGGAATTTGCAGAAATATTAGATAAAAAATCCTAAAGCCATTCAAATCAGGGGGAAAAGAAGAATGATTCTCAAAGGAAATACTATTTTGAAAAGAAAACACAGATTGTATGCTTGTACTGTAGACTTCATGTCTGCTAACTATAAATAAGAAAGTGTGAAAGAAGAATAACAAACATTTTAAATGCTAAATGGTTTGGAAAACCATCAACATGAAATTAAAAGAGATTCAAAATTGATTGTAAACGGAAATCAGTGTTGGGGGTGGGGGCTGAAAGTTTGGTTTCTGGTATAAAATATTTAATATCTAGAAGTTATATTTCATAATCTGTTAATGAATGTGGAATATCCTTCTGTTAGTTACTTTTGTAGTCAATCTGACCAAATACCTGACTTTGGCTGACAGTTTCATAGGGTGTAATTTATCATGGTGAGGATGGCATGGTGGAGCAGCTTGTAATCATGGCTGACAGGAAGTGGGAGGGTGGGGCTGGGGACCAAGTAAAACCTTCAAAAGCTTGGCCCTAGTGACTTAGTGCCTCCAGCTGGGCCCTACCTCCCAGTTTCCACAACCCTCCAAAATAGAGCCGCTAGCTGGAGGCCAAACATTCAAAATACAAGTCTTTTGGGCACCTTTCATAGCAAAACCATACCATAGCAATTTTATTGCATTGTTTGTTTAGCGTGTGTGGGCAGGGGCACGTGGAGGTCAGAGGATAGGTGCTGAGGAAATAATGATATGGTGCAATGGTGCTATAAAAAAGCACAGAATCAGGAGCAGAGCTGGGCACCTATCCCAGATGCTCTGCAAACATGTGCTGAGTAGAAGACACTATGGCTGGGAGGCAGGTTGAGTGTACATGTCCACATTCCCAGGATCTTAGCATCAGTTGACCAGTCAGGCTCTGAAGATAACACACCGTAACTCTAACTCTACAGGGTGAATGGGGCTGAAGCCAAGGGAGCCACATAGTCTCCTGTACCTGGTCTAGATTAGAAACAGGAATACTTTGGGAGCATTTAGTGCTCCACTCATCTCAGCCATCATACATTGGAGGAGGAACCCAAAGGAAAGCAAAACTGAGTTCATCAACCCCGCCAGGATTCTGCATCTCTGGGGTCCATCTGGATCCTAGTAATGGAGTAACAGTGCATTCCTAAGAGGGAGACAGCAATGAAGACAGGGACTCCATTCCAACATGGCACCAGGCTGCGTGGAGAAGGAGTGTCACAGTGTCATTTAATTCTTACTTTTGCCAACTATCAGTATCTGCAAACAACAGAGTCCTTGGCCCTCCATGCTTTTGTTTCATAGGGAAGGTGGGAAGGAGAGAGTCAAGATCAAAGGTTAGCTGCTGTTGCTACTGTGACCTGGGTTCATGGCTTTTTTTTTCTCAGGTTATAGGCAGTTATTATAACCTAACTAAAGACACATCAGGGTGTCTCAACCTCTCACCTCTGAAGAGTATGTGATGGTGACCTTATCATTAAGAAGACATGCAATGAAATTGGTCTTATTAACCATTTTTAGATGACAGCAGAGAAGAGAGCCAAGGTAAATACAAAAGTTGCTTCCACCCTGACCTCAGACGCTCAGGAGATGACTATATCTCTAAAGACAGAACTGGAAACATCATCCCACACCTCTTCTTGGCTTTCTCCACTTCTCATGTTGAGGACTCAGATTCCACAGTTCTTTGGCTCTGCAAGCTCTGTTTCTGTGCCTGGGCAGCGGCGTCTTTGAGCAGGAAGCATCTGTGAAAAGGCATGGAAATAATTACAGAAAAAAGGTCTCCAAGAAGCATCCACGGAACAATAAATGACAAGATGCCTCTGGGCATAAATCTAGAAAGGGCACATGTAAATTGCAAATGGCACCATGGTTTGTTTTCCCTGCCCAGTACAGTTTTTGGCTGTGTGATGCTCTGGGAGCTTTGGTGGTCATATCTGTAATTTTCATCAGGTTGAACACAACATGTTGAAATGAAACCAGTGTTGCTAAGACAGCTTGGGAGACAAACGTCTATTTTTTCCCACTTGAATACCAGTCTCTCCAAAGACAGTTTAAATTTTAGATATGTTCACTTCCTGGGCAAAAATCCCATGGAAAATGATTCTTAGGCGGACATGCAAATGAGCCAGTGACCTATAAAGGAAGCCTTAAGCCTATCGAGCCCCTGCCACTCGAAACCTGGGGAAAGATGGAAAAATAACATTGTATTTTATATATTGTGCTCCAAAAATCAGTAATATTTTTTCCAAGGCTGTTTTAATGAAAATTAGTCCTTAAAGGGCATTTGCCTTGGTTTTTGTGACTTTGCCAAATGACACATTAAAACTAGATGTAGTTATTCTGGAGTGGCTAAGGTGTGAGATTATTTGCTATTTTAGTTTAGAATTTAAAACACTGCAGGATTCTCTCCCAAACTACAGGAGCAGTAGCTTACAAAAATCAGAGTCAATTAGATGAACTGAGATTAATTGCCATCATGAACAATGAACATGTAAAATATGTCTCCACTACATTCCTTGTGACTGGGCAGAGGGGCGTGACTTGCGGAGATTAGTTTGAGGTTGGCAGCTTGGGTTAGTCTATCTGGTCATGGGGGTGGAATTTGTCTTCTTGAGTCTATGTTGAAAGGAGGCATATACTGAAAAGTTTGGACTTCAGTTCTTTCCTGTTAAGATTTGGCTTTGCTTGACAAGGAAGGAAGGATATGTACCCCTATCCTTTCATGTGCTTCATAACTGTGCCCCCAAATACAGATAGGACAATTATATATGACCCCTGGGTATATTTCTTAGGATGTTTGTCAAGAGGACCGAAAGACGGTCAGGGTGGTAGTACATTCCCATAACTCCAGCACTTGGAGGCTTAGGCATTGTAAGGGTGGCAAGTTTGAGATTGCCTGAGCTGCAGAGTTGGATCCTATCTCAAAAACTAAAATTGGGCTAACCAGGCATTGTGGCACACACCTTTAATCTCACCACTCAGGAGGCTGAGACAGGTGGATCTCTGTGAGTTTGAGACCAGCTTACTCTACATAATGAGCTCCAGGTCAGCCAGGGCTACATAGTAAGACTCTGTCTAAACAAAACAAAACAGCAGCAGCAGCAACAACAAAAACACATGGAGCAGGTATTAAGATAAACAGTTGAAAAGTGAGATCACGCAAAACTAAAAAGCCTTTGTACAGTAAATGATATAATTGTTTGAGTGAAAAGCAGCCTACAGAACGGGGAAAAAAAAAATCTTTACTGGCTGTACAGCTGAAAGAGGGTTAGTATCTAGATTATACAAAGAACTAAAAAAAAAACCACAAAAAACCCGACCAACCAACCAACCAACCAACCAACAAACAAACAAACAAAAACTGAGCACCAAGAAAATCAACAATCCAATTAAACTTGGGGCATAGAACTAAACGGTTCTTAAAAGATGAAATACAAATGGCTGAGAAACACTTAAAAATGTTCAGTGTCTTTAGCCATTAGGGAAATGCAAATTCTCCCCGGGCAGAATGGCTAAGATCAAAATACCAAATAACAACAAATGCTGCCATGGATGGGTGGAAGCAGAACACTTATTAACTGATGGCGCAGTGCAAGCTGGTACAGCCACTATGGAAATCAGTGTATCGGCTCCTTAAAGGCTAGAAATAAATCTACCACATGATCCAGCTATAGCACTCCTGGGTGTATACATAAAGGACTTCCTATCCTATTATAGACACCTGCTCATCCATGCTCCTTGCTGCTCTAGTCACAATAACCAGGAAATGGAATTAACCTAGATGTCCATCTATTGATAAATGGATAATGAAAATGTGATACATTTATACAATGGAATGCAATTCAGCTGTTAAGAAAACAAAATTAATAAAGTCACAGGTAAATGGATGGAGCTGGAAACAATCATCTTTAGTGAGGTAACCCAGACCGGACGACAAATGTTACATGTTTTCTCTCACCTGTGGATGGTAGCTTTGAATCTTTAGATATGTGTGTTTCATTTGGAGACCCCATAGAGATCAGGAAACTAGTATGGGATCATGGGGGGTGCTTCAAGGGAACAGGGATAAAATGCAGCGATATAAAGAGGGAAACAGGACTAATGGAACAGTAAGGGCTAAATGGGTTAAATGGGGCAGGGTAGAAGAGCAAGTATAGAGAAGGATAACTAACACAGTGCTTTGAAAAAGGCATATAGTAATCTACTGCTGTGGAAGCTTCTTGAAATATATATATACATATATATAATAATATTTTAATTGGAGTTATTCTATATTGGGAGGCAATGTCCCTTCTAGACACCACAAGCTAGCAAATAAAAAGCCCAGTGCCAGCAATGGGTTACCTTTTTTGGAGTTGTTGGCTAGGGGCCTCCCTTAGATCCCCAAATATTACTACTGGCTATTGCTATTGCTCTTGGTCACCCTCCAGAACTTGATGATAAGACCCTATTGTTGAAGATGCTGCATACTTGAATAGTAGAAGTAGAACATGGGGAATCAAGCTGGTGCTAACTTCAAAGCTTCATTCCCACTGGCTCGCTTTCATAGTATTCGAGATGTTATGCAAGCTACCGTTAGAGAAAAGTAGTCATCATTCTTATCCAGCTGTAAACCCTGAGAGCTGTAATTATGACTGGCCTTGCAAGATATGCCCACTTGTGGCACAAATGTTTTGAGAATATCTAAACACTTTCTGATTGGATTTAAGGCCCACTCTACAAGATGGAACTGAAACCTGGAATTGTTATCACAGCCAAGAATCTGTGGCTAGATAGGTCGTAGACTGTGGAGTTGATTCTACTACTGTCATTCTGCCAAATGGGCATAATAGTAAACCAACTCCTGGTGACTTATCATTATAGATTAGTGTACCTCTCAACTCTCATCAAAGCAGCCTCCTCTGGTGGTAGATGGTGATTAACACAGATATGAAATTCTAGAAGAATTAATAAAATATTATTACAAATAAAAACAAATAGGAAAGCAAAATAACAATAAAAACAACAAAGAAAACAAAAGCAAATCCCCCCAAAATCTAAATTAGGATGGGGGATAGGGCTTAGCGAAGGGATTGCTGTGCAGGAATCAGGACCTCTGTTTGGCTCTTGGAAGCACTCACATAAAGAGCTCAGTTGTGGTGTCTGCCTGTAATCCCGGTGGTGGGAGGCACAGACAGGAGGATCCCTGAGGCTTGCTGGCCAGTTAGTCTTGCCTAATCAGTGAGTTCCAGGTTCAGTGAGAGATTTTCTAAGAAGTACAATGGAGAGCAGTAAAGGAAAACATCCAGCATCAGCTCTCTGCCTCCACATGCACATACACTAGTGTGTATGCATAAAAACACGTATACATGCATATAACACACACACACCCCTAGAATTATTTTTAAAGAGGGTCAAAAGAACCTAAAAGACTTTAAGATCCTAAGATACATGAGCACTGACAGAAAAACCCAGCAATAGAGATTTTGTGCCATGAAGAAAACCAAGATACAGAACACTACTGAGAGCTGATTGCATATTTGAAAGAACAGGAATAAGCAAGGACTTTGCATGATTCAGGGTACTCTCAGATTCAAACAACAAGCAGATACTTTATACTTGCTTAGAAAAAAAGCCAAAAGTGGGGTTGTGGTGAAGAGGCTTGTCGGGAAAGGCATGGGAGGTACAGGGGTCCAGGTAAACAGAAGGCAGCAAGGGGCACTCTTCCAATTTTTTGCTTTGTCTGAACTTTCCTTCATTTTCCATTAGTTTTTTCCATGATGCCAAAGAAATGATCAGTAGTCATCTGCCTACAATCTCGGGATTCTTAATCCACCTGTAAAAGGAAAACCAAATGGGTTGGCTCACTGTAGGCCATGCTGTGGAATGTGTGTGAAGTCCCTTGGTTAGGCGCCTGCACTGTGCTAGCAAAGACATAACAAGGCACTTGATTGGCAGCCCAGAATCCCTGGAAGTCAGAAGGGTGTTCTCCAAAGAGAAATCTGCTGAAAGTAGATCACAGGCATGGGAAGAATGCAACAGACAGCGGCAATGGCCCCTAGAAGCCACCACATCTGTCTTCTTCCTTTCTCAGTCACCTTCCAGCTAAGGTCAATGATCTCCTTTCTTGGCAGGTTTATTTTTTGCTCTTGGGCTAAAGAAAGTCAGGAACAGGCTCTGGGACAGCAGCAGAGAGAGAAGAATTGTAGAGGCAAATCCAGAATATCACTCTGTTCACATTCCTGATGTGAAAGCAAACTCAGAAAGTGGCATTTCTAAGGCTACAGAATGAGTCAGTCATAGTTGAAGTAGAGCCTATAAAAATCTTACAGAGGGAAGCACTAGGGAGAAGCTGTTGCCAAGAGAGGTCAGTGGCTAGGCAGCCTGGGAGACGCTTCCCAGCCAGCTGCTCCTGTGGCAGGTCTGGCCCTGACCACCTCAGTGTCTCTCTTGCACCGGGACTGGCCACAGTTCTACATGGATTTTCCTTCATAGTTGTGGGTTGGCTCCAGTCTGTCTGGGGCAGTGCCAGGAAGCAGGCTGAATCCCAAGCAACACCTGGGAGCCCCAGAGGAAAGTTTCAGCTCTCAGTGAACTCTTATTACCATGAACTCATGCCTGGGACCTTGGGACCAGGCTCGGTCACATCCCACCTTTGGGCATCAGATCATATTTTCATTGACTCAGGGGTTGGCTGGGGCTGATTCTCCACGTCAGGGACCCACAGGAAGAGATGTGGAGAGCTACAGACAGTAACTTCAAGATAGAAACAGGGAGGAACACAGAGTCACCTATCTGTGAGCAATATCTGTGCCCTGTCACTAACCCAGTGCCATTTAGATGCAGGAGGCTGTGTCCTTCCTTTGTCACTAAGCTACCTGCTTACAGTTACCTGAGCAGGTGATGCCGGGATCGTTGCTCCTGTGACTGCTGCAGGCAAGCTGTCTATTCTCTTTCCTTGTGGAAACCTTGTACTTCTGGACTCCAACTTCTTTGCCTCCAACCCACATTGTTTCCCTGTCAACCACATTTCATTGTCCTTAATTAACCTGGGGTATTAGTGCTGAGCATACAGATTAGAAAAGCTGATGTTCCTGAAATTACATTTCACTTTTTCTCTCCTTCTAGGAAAGGTTGGGGAAGCCAAGAGTATATAGGTCATTTTTCCAATTATAAAACACCGTGATGCTATTTTTCCTCCTTCGCTAATAAAAATAGAAGCAGACAAGGAAAGCCGAGCCATCTGTAGGAGGCTGGCAGTCACCAGCATGGCCACTGTCATACCAGTTGTTCAGCACCAACTGGACTTGTTCACTGTACAAGACAGGGTGCCAGGCAGCCAGTGAGGACTTTTATGCAGCAGAGTCACTAGGTGGCACTCTCAATAAAGAAGGATTAAAAAATGCTCCTTGCTGTTAGACTTGAGAAAAATCAATTAAGCAGTTGGGATACTATATATGCTTATTAAAATGAATGGCTTAAAATAGAACAGTATCAGGCAAGTTGTGCTGAGCTTCTGAATTTTAGAGAGGAGTGTGTCAGGGTGAGTATAGGTGTTCCAGGCAGAGAGGACAGAATTTGCAAAGATTCCTAGACGACAGTGCCTCATTTGTTGAATCTATGTAGTTCAACTTGCTGACGATTCAGCTTCCTGAAGGAACAGAGGAGGGTGTGAAGTTAGAAAGGGAAAGAGATGTAATCCAAGGAGTCTGGGTTTTAGAAGGAGAGACTGGGAGGCTGTTTAAGAAGAAAACGGGCTGGTCTTCAAGACGGGTCCGGATGCTAGAGTTATAGGTGAGAAGATTGGAGATGAACCAGCACACTGACACAGGTGGGTACGAGGGAGATCGGGAAAGGGGTCAAGCAGGAACTTCTACAGAACAGAGTCGTTGATGCAAGGAAGGGTGATTGTGGATGCCTCTCTCCCTAAAAGAATCTTTTGCATTCCTTTCACCCTCTAATATGCATCTGTCATCCAAGAATAGATTTTTCACTTGGGGAGATTATCTAGATCACAGTGACCCATGGACATACAAGCCAGTTGGCTGCTGCTTGAACATTTAGACCCTTGGAGCAAGTCAGTGCAAAAGCCTTCGTGTTCATGTGCATTTAATTTCCTCTTCTGTTCTGTGTTTGAAACTGGGGGTCTTAGTATCTCAAGAAACCTTGTTTTCCTGCTACCCAGTTTGGCAGGATGGACATGCTAAGGAAGCGACACTCATGCCTAGATCAAGCCTAAAATTAATTGTCAATGAAACTGTGTAATACTCCCTTTAGGCCACTACCAAAGGAAGCCGGAGGTACCTGTTTCTCACTGTCACCCAGAGTTACCTAAAGCTTTAGATACACAGAGCGGTAACTGACTTTATGTCCTCTTCATTTCCAGTTCCTCCCCCACCCCTCCTCTTCTCTACTCATCCAGTGTGGTTTTCTAGAAGCTACACCAGCACCACTGGGTAATTCATTGGAAATGCAAATTTTCAAGCCCACTTCTTACATCAGCCAATCAGAAACTCCAGATATGGCTGGTAATCTATGGTTTAACAAACCTTCTAGGTGATTGAGGTTCAACAAGTCTGAGAATCTCTGCTCTAAAGAATTCCAGTTGAAGAAAGATTATACACACATTTTCAGAACCTCCATCACCCTCACCTTTGAGCTGTCTTCTTGGGGATATATCTTAGCTTTCCAAAGTCATTCACGACAGGTCCCTCATTACAAACCTCCCTATACACCATGATAAGCCCACAGCGTTATAAAGACCAAGAAGAAACACTAAACTTGAAGATGAAGCTCTTTCAGAATTTTTTTTTAAAAAAAAACCCTTCCAGAATTTGCTCTCTTGGGCTATCAGCAGCAGCTGGTGACAGTCGCCACAGTATGTGTGGCAACAAGACTCACATTTGCACATACTGTCCCTGTCCTGTCTGTAAGACATTGTTAGGAGAGGCTAAATGGGGGTGATGGGCTGGTGTCGAGGTGCATGCCTGGCTTCTAGGCACATACTAATATCTTGCCCTGCCTCGGGCTCTTTCAGTGAAGCAGATGCACCATAGGTATATGAGAGGCAGCCCAAACATTGCCAGGCTTTTGCAACAAGCACCTGACACCTCCTTAACTCAGTGCCAACAGTATCCATTGTGATAAGCTACTATCAAGCTCTAAGCTCCATCTGTCTCTTCTCTAGCTTTCTCTCTTGACCTTTGCCTTTCCTCAGCAGATTTGAAATCTTCCTATATGCAATCCCAGGAGTTCACCATGCCTTACGTTGCTTCCACTATAAATTATCCACCCTGTCTTTTGCCCTCATTAAAGCCCACTTGGTCTTCCCTCTCTCCCATCACCTGCTCTTCAGGGGGTGAGCCAATGCTGTCAGCGCAGTGGATTTGATCCTGTGAATGTGGCAGATGGTGCTGGTCTGGCAGGGAGAATCTTTTCAGAAGCAGCCAGGATCCCATTTGCTCCTCCCGTCATAGAAGGGTAGGAGGCGCACGAGAGAGTCCTGGTGCCACGCTCTCCCTCCTGTGCTATTATCCTCACTCTCAGCCCAGCTGCTTGTTCCTGCTCTTTGCCCATCTTCTCTAGTTCAAGGACCCTGAGCAGCCTGCCATGGAGGGCAGAGTGGAGAGTCTAAAGAAGGAGCCTCAGGCAAGGAGTTCCTGGGAGGAGGCAATACCAAATCTTCAAGGAATTCAGGAGCCAAGACCTGTGCCCAGTGCATTCCCCAGGGGCTGAGGTTCCCACTAGAGTATATTGGAGTTTTCATGTAACTTAATTTGGAAGTCACTAGAAAACCAGTACCAAGGACATGGAAAGCTTATGTCCCAACCAATGTGTCATGATGGTTTGTGGAAAGGGATTATGTGCATACTCTGCAATGATCAAGCATCGTCTCTGTCCCCTGTGCTCCTGGCTGCACTCACTGGCAACTTCAGAGACACACGCCGCATGATAAGGTTCCTCCACCTTCTGAGACTTTATCATTTATTATTGTGTGCTCTTAACCTGTGGCCTCCATAATGAAGCAAGACACTAGATCCTGATGCATAAAGTACCTATTTAAGATTCTGTGTGATTTAATATTTTCCTTCTCAGTAGCCCAGAGAAATGGTGACCAGAAAACAGTGTATTTGCTGATAACATCAGCCATCTTTCTTCCTTATCACCATACCATGGTGCCTCCCCTGCGTCATCACTGGCTGAGGCATGGATTAAGCACCTTCCTTTTATCTGTCTCTTACTTTTTTGTTTTGTTAATCTTATTGCAACTGTGATCGTATACTTAAAATTTTATTACATTAATTAATTAAAGCATGTTGGGGGTGGGTCACCTGTGCTGTGGCACACACATGGAGAACAGAAGACAGCTGTGGGCGTCGGTTCTCCTGCCACTATGTGGGTCCTGGGAGTTGAACTCAGGTCATCAGTCTTGGTGACAAGCATCTTTACCCACTGAGGCATCTTGCCAGTCTCTGATTCTCTAGTTTTGAGCTTCTCCTTGCTATTAAACTTTCGTTTTGTTCCTCCGTGCCCAGGACAACATGTGGGAGAAAGAATTTAATCAAAGTCAAATAAATGAAAATAAAATTTTTGTCTGTGTAGTTTTGTGTGTGTGTACGGTGGATGTATGTGTTCATGTGGGTGTGTACACGTGTATGAGGGTGTGAGTGCACATGTGTGTATATAGAGGCCAGAGGGTAAAACTGAGTGTCTTCCTTAATCATTCTCTACCTTATTTTTTGAGACAGGATCTCTCACTGAACCTGTAGCTCATTGATTCAGCTAAGCTTCCTGACCAGCGATCTCCAGGGATACCCCTACCTCTGCCTCCCCAGAGCTGGGATTATAGGTTCCTGCTACTACTGTTCTACCCAGCTTTTTACACGGGTCCTGGGGATTGAAACTCGGGTGCTTGAGGAGCAAGCACTTTACCCAATGAGCCATCTTCCCACCCTGAAAAAAAATTTTTAGAAACATATTTTCATATCCAATTGTTATTCATCTCTATCATTTTCTTATTATCACCAACTTATATGAACCTCATGGACAGTACTCCCTTCTGCCTACTCAAGGCCAGGAGTGCCAACCTTTCCATCTTCACCCATAAAACTGTACAGATTCTGTTATGTGTTATTATATGGCTTGAATAAATGCCAGTTTTAACCAATTTCTGATACCTAGACCAAGAGATGGTAAGAACATAAAGTGGTGAAGGGCATTTATCACAAGGCTTCAGTGTCTGCATAGTGACTCAAAAGTTTTCAATGAAAGAGGGGCCCTTCTGTTGTAAAGAAAAGAGCCAGCTCAGGTGTAAAAGAGGTGATCTGAGAGACACTGTCAGGCGGTCATGAGTGCTTATGTGCCACTTTGCTCCTGATCCACAAAGTATGCTATTTGATACTAATTTCTTTTGTTTTTAAGTCAACTTGCACCTGCCATCACTTCCTCTCTGAGGAAAACAGACAAAATATTGAGGGAAGGAGAAGGGTCTTTGGAAAAGACATCGGGGGAAAACGACATCAAATTATTCTCATAAATAAGGAGTTGGTAATTATTAGAATGTAGACTTATGCTAAATGGATGACAAAGTACTGGAATCTATTATGAAGTGTCTGTTTTAATATCTGTATCTTGGCGGTTGCTAGGCTACATGGGTACTTTTAATAACATGAAGGGAGCTAGAAATACTTGTAGATGCTTTCCCCATTGAAAATATTACTGGCAAGAAAAAGGACATATTGCTGGCTAGAACTGTGGGATATTATAAGCTCTCTGTTGCTCATTAAAATGCATCTTAGCTGTTCATATTATGAGAAATTCAGTTTAGAATTTTTCTTCAAAATAGATGTACTTTGTGATAATAAGACCTGGGTGGTGGATGGTTCTATCCCCCTGAAACTTAACTATATTTAGTTTCATTCAATATTACTCTGTTCCATCCTAACTGATTAAGAAGATCTTTACTGAAAATCTACCAAGTCCTAAGCCCTTTTTAGACCCTTGGGATATAGATGTTTAAAATAAGACAGCAATTGGACTGTCTATTGTCAGTTAGGAAAGCATATATTCTTTTCCTTGAATATATAGCAAGTGATGTTTCTTTATTTCTGTTTATGAATGTTTCTTCTCAGTTGGATGTGGTTGCACATGCTTTTAATCCCAGCCCTCAGGGAGTCAGAGGCAGGTGGATCTCTGTGAGATGGAGGTCAGGCTAGCCTGGGCTACATGGCAAGTTCCACACCAGCTGAGGCTACAGGAAGATCCTGTCTGGAAAAAAAAAGAATATATCCTCTCTTTTTATTATTTGTATATCAAAGACTGCAAAGCTTGAATTTTCCCATGAGGCTCAGTGGAAGGACAAGCCTGTTACTGGTTTACGCTCAGAAAGCTGCAGTATGGAATTGATTCAAACACAATGCTATTATTTAGTATTGCTCTACTTGGGTGAGTATCATGGGAATGCGAACACTTGGTCTGTAATCAGTAACAATCAATAAACACTTTTCTTGTATTAACTCACTTAATTGCATAGCAGCTTTCTGAGATAAATGTCATCTTCAGTGTGTGGAAAGGACTTCGAGTGGTTGAGTAACCAGATTGAGGTTACTTTGGTAAATATGGGGTTCCAACCCATGGAAACTGTCTTTGGACCCTGTGTTCTTAGCAGTCTCACACACCTCTTCCCCAGCAGGCAATGGAAGGTGACTGGTATGAAGGAGATTCAGGGAGAGGCTAAGCAAGAAGATAGGATGGCTCTGGGACATCTTAAGGCTTTGATAATGCATTTGATGTTCATACTTGTCCTTGATATGACAACAAAGTATCCCAAACAGGGGAGTCATGAGTCCTGAATCTGTTTTAGGAAGAAAATTCTAGTAAGCATATAAGAGTTGGACTTGGGTGGGAGTTGCAACTGGAGAAACAGCTGAGAAACTACTCCAAACATCCATGTTGAAATTGGTTAGTCTGGCCACCTCCTGCTGTGCACCCACGGAGGGTTTACAGAATCTCAGGTCTTTCCAAAATAGTATTTGAATCACTTACCTTTTGCAATCATTAGGCTTACTAATTCCATTCCTAGCCACTATACAAAATTTGAGACCATTCAGTCCCCTTTTCCAGATTATGTTCCTGTTTTTCCAGTCTTCCTTTCTTGACTCTTCACTAAGGACCCCTCCAATCCATGTTATGCCCTCTTGGACTCCCGCCATTTTAAGAGCATGTTCTTGAATTTGAGAGCCCTTACCAAATACTACTCCTTCCTTGGCTCTAGCCAAAGCTTAGGCTCACATTACAGGTGTCACTTTCTCAGCCCTCATTAGCAGAAACTGCTCTGCTGTCAGTGGTCTAAGTGGAGCTGGAGGGGAGGAATTGGTTGTCACTTCTTAATTATGAGCAAAAACCTGTTTTTACATGAAGCCTTTGCTTTGCCTTGATGCTGTTATTTACTAACTATAAAATTAAGTGACAACTCCAGCATAGCCCTAGGAAACCTCATCCCTGCAATAATCTATTCAGTACATCCGTTTCAGAGATCTGTGCCTTCCTCCTTAGTGACCTTGACCTACTGACCTAATGACTCAGAGCACAGGCTACTTTGGATCCTGCAAACGTCCATAATGACTCCATCTCTAAGATCTGGGTAGGACGATACTCAAATAAAAATGGGCTGTGTTATGTTCAGCATAATGCATCATGGATATTTCAAGCTTATCTCAGCAATCCTTTCTTCATTTCTTACCCCATTTGTTTCCATGACTAGAAGTTTATTGCTCAATGACACTGTGTGTTCTCAGTGACTCCTCTAGAACTGTCTATTCTAGACCTTGGGATGTCTTACAGATAGATTTCTTTGTGGTTAAGATATACTTGAGTGTCTTATTCTGTTTTTCAAGCATTATCTGTATATAGATGTTGACATCAGCCACGTGCATCAGTGTTGATTGCATGAGTGACACTTCCCTTCTAATAAGTCCTGGCTCCCCTTTACCCCTTAACCCTTTGGAGCCTTCACCTCCATTCTTTTTGACCCAGTCTTAAAGCATTCTAATCACTTACTTTTTAAATTTAAATAGGAGTGACCAAACATCAGTAAAGAAAAATCACTGAAAACTACAGATACCTGTTTTATGTCTTGTGTAAACCTGGTCATGACCTTCTTTCCCCTTGGTCTTGCAGAACTGCCATGACTCTGCACTAGGCCTTCCTGCAACAGACCTTCGGCCGGTGGCCTTGTCTTCTACTTGACAATCAGCAAGATCACACTGAGCTTCCCATCTTTCCTGCACACTAACCTTTCCCTTCAGTCTCAGCTGTAAAGAAACCTTCATCTCTCTTCTTTTTGTGAGTTAGATGGAAGTTACTTCCATTTTGTACCTTTCACATTTCTAACCCTTCATTTCTCCCCATCTACTGCCAAATGGTGAGTGGTCCATGATCACATGCAAATCTCTCTCATTTGAAAATAAATAAAAAAGAACTAACAGTCACCATCCACTGACCTTGGTTCTGCCACAGAGGCAGCTGCATTTTGGAACTTCTCCCCACTTGATAACCCTCCTTATTTGCTCATTTTCAAATGCCTGCTTGAGTCCACTGGACCCATTAAAGCAGTTGTTAAAACCACCAACCATTTCCAACCTCCTTGGCAGTTATTTGGCACATACCATCACTCCCTACTTGAAACTCTAGTTTTTTTTCCTATGGATATTACTTCACCATTGTCTGTGACTGTGAAAATTTTTTTTTCACTAAATAAACCTCCTGATCAAATGAGAGTATGTGAAACTGTGTGCGCGTCAGTTTTCCATTGCTGTGACAAAATACCTGATACAAACAACTCTAAAAGAGAGGTCTTTAAGTTCAATTCACATTTTCAGAGGTTTCAGTCCATGATCTTTTTTTCTGGTTGTCTTGGGCCTGTGGCAGCATAGGCTATCGTGGTGCTGGTGTGACTTAGTTGTGACTGTTTCCCTTTTCCCCAACTGTGTGTTCAAACTACTTAAAAAAAACTTTGTCTTTGCTCAATATGTACAGATTTTTCTTATCATTATTCCCCAAACAATACAGTATTCCAACTATTTGATAACATAGTCAATCTGGAGATGATTTAATGAGTGCAGAGGAGGAGACATATGTAGGCTATAGGAGAACACCACACTATTTTATATAACATGGTCAGGCATTGTGGTCGCCGGCTGTGGCTGCTCTCCTCCAGCTACGGCCGCTCTCCTGCTCTCTTAGTTCCTCCGATCAGTCGTCCTGTCTGGACCCCAGGGCTGGTGAGGAGTCTGTGCCAGCGTCACCACATTCAGATGCAGGAGACCAGGCTCAGTGACACAGATCTGCTTTATTGCAGGAAAGTACAGGCTTATATAAGGGTAATAGTCCAATCATAACATAGTATATGGAATACCTTATTAGCATGGCAGACTAGTATCCTATTACAATCTAGGGGGCCAGATGCCCTATTAGCATAATAAGTTTGTTTCTCTAAGTTTCAGATTCCTGGAAACCATGTGACTTACATAGTTTTCTCTCTGATAAGAAACAGGAAGCACCGCATTCCAGCATGATAGGTATGTAAGTCAAAAGTCAAAATCAGTCAGAAGATTTTCCACAAAAAGGCATCTCTGTGGGGACCTTGGGACTGATCCCTCCTAGATACTGAGAAATTATATTTTTTGTTCTAAGAATATGTTTACACATATGTACATTTGACTCTTCTGAAAATTCATTAGGCAAAGCAAAAAGGCATTTTCAAGAGTTCTGTTTCTTCTTACGACTATTTTTCAAAGCCTTTCCCTTCTTATAAAAAATTATTTATTATCTTTTGGGGAGCCACACACATGAAGTCAGAACTCTGGTCATCAACTTGGCAGATCATTAACTTGGTGGCAAGTGCCTTTACCTGCTGAACCATCTTGCCAGCCCTCCCTTCTTTTTTTACTGTGGTCTCTTCTTTTTCTTATATGAACTACTTTATTGTATAGTTCATGATGCTTTTTCCTTTATGCTACTCATCCTTAAGTCGGGCAGGACTTAGGAGTTTCCTAGGATAAAGGACTTTTAGAACATTATTTATGTGAATTTTATTAGCATACATTATACAAAATGATGGGTTTCATTAGGACAGTTTCATACATGAGCCTTCATTTACAGTCTGGATTGTCCCAGATAATCAGGAGTTTGTCACCCCTGCAGTGAGGACAGGATGGTCCCTTTAAACCTAGCACATCACTGCCCTTCCTCCCTTACCTGTATCTTCCAGTGGATGAGTCAGTTTCTGGTTAGCATCCCTAATTCCTACCCACAAAACTGATGAAAAACATCCATTCAAAGGTGGCTGGAATAATGACTTTGACTCTCATGCGGCACAAAATGTCTTTGAGATTCTGGAACCAACGTTCTCTAGTGCACAGGCATGCTCTCTAGACCGAGGGTGCCTGTGGTTTGCCGAGTCCATCATGCCCACATGACCGTCTTTTAGCTTCCTTGCTCCTTCACTCAGTCACTCAGATTCTCTTCAAATGCCACTTCCTTGGAGAGATCTTTGCAGACTGGCCCCCTTTCCACCTGCCTAGGCAGCTTCTCATCACACTTTTTAATCTGACCATCCTGTGGGCTCCAGGAGGCAGCCCAGCCTTGGCCCATCTTGTTCTTCCCTGAATGTTCACTACTTCCTGCGGTGGCCAGTGTAGGGCGGGCCCTGCACACTCCTGCTGAAGCAGTGTGTAAACACACACGGGCTACTTCCTAGCTCTAGTACGCCGGCTTATGTTTTCCACCAGTTTGCTTCTTTGCGGAACCCTAACACAGGGTCCAAGCTGAGAATGAGTCCTGAAACTTCAGCGTCTCCAAGGGTTCCCGGTGGCAGCATCCAAACATCTCTGTGCGGGGTATTCTTAGCTATTTCATTGCTTAAGCTGCACTTCATTGGCATGCAGGTCTGGTCTGCATATCTGCAAGCATCAGGGATCAGGCAGCCCGCACAGTTGAGCTCCATCGCTCTGCTGTCCCCATGGTGAAGCCAAATCTGTCCGTACCCCAGTCATTGTTAGCGTTCCCATGGAACACGTTGGGAAATCTACCACCGAGAGATGTCTGGGACAGATGAAAAACAAACACACACACCAGTTAAATTGGAAAATAATCGGTTTAGGATGACTTGGGGAACTTCCTACCCAGCTGCTGGCAAAGAAGAGGAAGTCGTTTTTTTTTAGTAGTTAATCATTTGTCTTTCATGGAAAAGGAGCATGCGTGCCGGTGTGCAATGTGCTCCCCAGGGGCTGTGCTCTATCTCTCAAGTGAAATTGATCTGTGTCGAAACCCTAGGAAATCTCACCGGGGTCGCTTTACAGCCCCAGTAGCTTTTCAAAGTGGAGGTGTTGCGACTCATTTCTGGAAAAAGATTTTATTTATTTTCTTCTCAAAGATGGATGGAAATGAGCTATGGAAAGTGTGAAGGAAATGTGGAAATTATCTGAAATAAAGCAATATGGCTTACTTCCTTTGGGGAGAGATATTTCTTTCACAAGCATTTATTGAAAAGCCATCAATATTAATGTGTGTTTTCTCAGAGCTTGGAGACCTCAGAGCACTTTTCAACTTTTGTTTTTCAAACCTTATAGACTTCCTCTCCCAGCTTTTGATTTGGAAACAAAATTCTCATTTACATTGCAAAACTGTGTTAAAAGCCTCATGGTTTCTTTAATAGAAAAAGTTAAATGAAGAGCAGTTGGTTAAATGCAAACCAGGAATTTCCCTCCCAGACCCTTTCCCGGCTATGAACTGATGGGTGATGGATGGGCTTAGACTTACCTTTTCCAGACATGCAAACCACATTCTATGTGAATTTATAGCTATTCAAATAATCAGCTGTTCAAACCCCATTTTTAGGATATGATTCCTCTGGTTGAATCAGTCTTTCTGTTTCTCTGTCCTTCTGTTCCTCTCTTTTCTCTTTCTTATTTATATGCATACATTCTGTTTTTAATGCAGGCAGGTGTAGGCCAGGGGACAACCTTGGATGCTTTGAGACAGGGTCTCTCATCGGCCTGTGGCCTTCAGATTCAACTAGACTGTCTGGCCAGCAAATTGCAGAGATCCTCCTGTCTCCACCTCCTGAGCATGGGTATTATAAGCTGTGTACCTTCATGCCTGCCTTTTGTTTTTTCTGTGGGTTTAGGATTGAACTCAAGTTCACGGCAAACACTTTACTGACTAAGCTATGCCTCTATCCCTGGACACATTTTCTCAAGTTTTCTCCTGTTAATTTCAACCCAATTCTACTGAAAATTGTTCCCTGTTTATCTCAGAGAGCATTTATTTCCTCTTCAGCATGAACAACGACTTGCATCAAAACAGGAAATTGCCTTATGAAAACAGCATCTGAGTGTAAGAAAGGAAGAGCTGAACTGGAAGCAGTGTGAGGCTGACTGTAGATGATTTGACCCAGCCCTAGATTTCTGATAGTCCTTCTTGGGAAACTTTGTCTCTTTGTCCAGTAGAGACTTCCACTATAGCTGTCTAGCACTTTGAGAGGACTACAGCCTTAATGTCATATGGACATGGCCTAGATGGTCCCAGGAAATTGTCAACAAAGGGAAGCTGCAGGTCCTCTGCTTTGCTGCCATTCCACAGTAAAACACTGCACTCTGTGAGTATACCAATGAGTAATTATTTATTCCACCTGTGGGTGTTTGGGACTTGATTTCTTTTCTTTAAAAATATTTTATTTATTCTTTTTATTTTATGTGTATGAGTATATTGCCTGCATGTAAGTAGGTACACCAGTGTCAGGCAATGCCAGAGAAGGTCAGAAGAGAGCATCGGATCCCCTGGAACTGGAATTAGGGACAGTTGTTAGCTGCTATATGGATGCTGGGACCCAAACCTCGGTTCTCTGAAAGAGCAGTCACTGTATCAGTGTATTGCCTGCATGTATGTGAGTGCACCCATGTCGTGCAATGCCGCAGAGGTCAGAAGAGGGCTTCAGATTCCACTGGAACTGAAGTTAAGGACAGTTTGCAGCTGCCATGTGGGTGCTGGGAATTGAACCCAGGTCCTCTGCAAGAGCAGTCAGTGCTCTTAACCACCAAGCTATCTCTCCAGCCCTTGATTTGATTTCTTTCCCATATTTTGAGCCTAACATATACATATATAGGAAATGTTGCTATTGGCTTAAAGAATGAGATGGCTAAGTATACTGGAGGAAATACTTTTAAAAGTAGACATTATAATGATTTAAAAAATTCACATGAGGTTCATAAAAAATTTTATAAAAATGTTTGTTACATGAGGCTGGAGAGATGGGTCAGTGGTTAAGAGCACTGGCTATTCTTGCAGAGGACCTGGGTTGTTTTGGTTCCTAGCACCCACATGGTGACTAACACATATATCCCTAACTCCAGTTCCAGGGGATCGGACACCCTTTTCTGACCTCCATGGCACTACACATGGGTGAACTACATATATGCAGATAATACACTCATACACATAAAAATAAATAAGATATTTTAAAAATGTTTGTAATAAAACTATTTATAATACCACTGAACTGGAAAGTACTTAAATATCCTCCACAGTAGAAAGGATGGGTCGTGCTATATCCTGGAAGAAAATAATGTAGCCACAAAAATGAGCAAACTATATGAGTAAGCCTCATGCAACAATATGGATGAATCTTATAAAGATATTGTTGGGCAAGAGATGGTGGGCAAGAAAGAGTAGTGACAGTTACTGGTTTTACAGTGGCTTGACTTACAATTTTTCACCTTTGCAATGGTAAGAAAGTGGTGCCCATTCAGTAGTAGTTGTATTTTCAATTTTCTAATTTTCCCAGGCTCTCTATAGGTATTCAAATATTCTCGCTTAAAACCAGTCAGCAGCTCCCAGTGAGTTACATGGTTGGGACGTGAATCAACAGCCTTTGCAGTGTATGTAGTACTAAGCTAGGGTGTTCAATGGGGTAGAGGGACTCCATGCATTTTGGGCTATTATATTTACAACTTACGGAGTATAACCCCTTTATAAATTGAAGAGCAACTGTATTTACTATGTGATTCTTTTTATGTGTGGTTCAGAGTCTTACAAGACTGATCTTTGGTGTTAAAATTCAGGACCCTCGTAACCTAAGGTTACGGATAATATGGAGAAAGTAATCTGAAGGGGACACACAGTGGCTTTTGTGGGTTGGGCTACCTCCATGAATATATTTAGTTTGTGAGAGTTCCAAGCTGTATATTTACAATTCATATGCTTTTCTATATGCTGAATGCACTTCAATAAAAGGCTAAAAAGTAAATTTTCAGAGTCTAACTTAAAACAAGAAACATTTATTTTATAGTAGTCCCTGGTGGATACCTATTATGGTGTGAGTCTGAAACATTCCCCACAGGCTCATATTTCAAATGCTTGTGGCCCAGCTGGTGGCAAGATTTTGGGAGACTTTGGAACTTTAGGAGGTAGGGTCTGACTGGTGGAAATGACAGAGGGAGGAGACTTTGGAGAGTATACCTGGCCCCTGAAACTGGTTTCTGTCTCTGCTTCCTAACCCATCAGACTGTGAAGAGTTTCTCCTACACACTCTTGCTGCCATGAAATTAGCTTCCCTGACATGATAGACTGAAACCCTCTGAAACCATGAACCTAAGTAAATCTTTCCTCCATTAGGTAGTCTATGTCAGGTATTTTGGTCACAGCAAGGCAAGTGCAAATAATATATAAAATTGGAAATAGAGAAATAGGGCCATTGCTGTGATTAAATAAGAGCTTGTGGTTCTTAAGCCTTTGCTGTTGGCTTTTGGAAGGAATTTGGAAGAGTTTGGAGTTGTGAGATAAAAAATACCTAGAATGCTATAAGCATAGCTTAATGCATGATTCTAGAAGGAGTTCAGGAGACCAGAATGCTGATAGAAATACTGTTATTAGGTGTGGAAAGATGGCTGTCACAGTAGCTAAGAGTAAGAGTTTACTGCTTTTCCAGGGAACCTAAGTTCACTTCTCAGCACCCATGTTGGGTAGCTCACAGCCACTTGTAACTCCAGCTCCAGGGCATTTGACACCATTTTCTGGCCTCTGAAGGCACATGTACACTTGTGGCACATACACATAGACATACACACAAATAACAATAAAATTAAAGAAGAAGAAGATAAACTATTGGTAAAGACTCTGCTCATGAAATTTCAGATAGAAGCAAGCAACTCTATCAAGAGTTGGAGTAGGGCGCCATTCATGTTACACTCTGGTAAGTAATTTATATTTTTCTCTTGTTCTGAAAATTTGAGTGAAGCAAAGTTAAAAGGTAATGGACTGATTTATTTCACGGTGCAAATTTCAAGACATGACAGCGTTCAGGCCCTTTATGGTTATTGCTGGCTGCTTTTAGCAAGACTTACAGTAAGAACCGGTAGTTAATAGCAGAGCAGAAAGATTTGAAAAATTTGCTATTTAGACAGAAAAGGAAATTGTATAAAGCTGCAGAAAAGGAGTTGTAGTTGTTAAAGAAATTAGTTCCATTAAGAGGAAGCTGTGTACTTATCACTGGGACAATAGGCAAGGTGCCTTGAGAGTATTTCAGGAATTGGTAATACCCTGCACCCACCGTGAGATCCACAGTATAAAACTGAAAACTCATTTAAAAGACTTTCCTTTAAAAAGAGTGCCACTGGGTGGCTCTGCTTACAATGGGTCATCTAAGAAAGCATTATTCTAAGTTCAGTCACCTAGGCATTCAGAGGCCACTTATAGCCATGGTCTAAGAGAGCCCACTACATCTCAAACTGGCATCAAAAAAGGCATCACCCACCTGGTTCTGGTTTTACAGGCATGAACAGTGCAAGGGCTATGGGGTCAAGGAGCTATCTATTAAGATTCCAGAGAAAAGTCTATGAGACCAGGTGATGTATAAGAGGGTCAGATTCTGAGAGTCTCCTACAGAACAATACGCACTGAAGCTTTGCTAAATTGTGATGGAGACCCCAGGATGTTGGAATGGCAAACTGTGGACTCTCTGCTGAGGAAACCTGCAGGCAACTGGAAGAACCAGCCCAAGGGAGAGACTGTGTGTACTGCAAGTGGCAAGGTCAGAGGGACAGAACTGCCCAAGGCCAAAGGCACTCATATGATCACAGTTGTATGTCCTGATGCTGGACATAGAGCTACAAGATGTAATGTTTGCCTTGCTGGACTTTGGTACCTCTTGGGTCTCATTTATTTTGTGACATTTCCTGAAGAGACATAAAG
This sequence comes from Nannospalax galili, assembly GCF_000622305.1. Lineage (NCBI taxonomy): Eukaryota > Metazoa > Chordata > Mammalia > Rodentia > Spalacidae > Nannospalax > Nannospalax galili. Next base: position 1,906,602 of record NW_008347814.1, read on the forward strand.
AAACATCTATTCACCCCAATACAGAGTAGACTTCGAGACCAAAGAAAGTATTCCATCCAAGTCCAGGTTGGTGAAACAATGGCTTTCTCAGGGTTGCTTGTAGGAGAAACGGTGATTTAAAGGCAGCTCTGCCATGGGAAAGTTCCCTGGGCAGTTTGCTGGCAGCTACACCACTGAGAAATCCCACCCCAGTCATGTGGTGATTGGGATCCTGGGGAGAGAGGAGGGCCTCATGAGGTGTTGTAATGATCTCACAAGGGTCTCGGGAGCTTCTTGAGTTATGGGGTGAAGGAGGTATCCTAAGTCTTGTGTCTCTCTCTACTAGCTCTTGCTTCACAAGAGCCTCATGAAGGCCTTATGAATGTCTCAAGAACCTCATGAGTCTCACGAATCTTGTGAATAGCCCTTCATTCCTTTCAGGAGTCAATATTAATAGGGCTGCTCTCATGAAGCTCTTAAACAAATCATAACAACTGTGCTGCCTTCAAGACAGTCTCCAATTTTGAGGGAACAGTGGGCTACCCAACTCGACTCCTTCTTTCTGTGATCCATTCTTCCCTTTTGGAGTGGAAATGGTTACCTTATACTGCTGTATGTTTGAATTATGCAACTCTGTTTTTCATTTTACAGGGGCTTACAGAGAACTTTGGCTTGAGTCTCTGAAGATACTCTAAATTTTGGACTGTAGAACAATGTTGGAATTACTAAGAGTGTGGGGACTCTTGAAGTCAGACTAAATGGGTTTTGCATTATGAGATGACCATGAGTCTTTTGGGGCAAGGGGCTTAATGTTATGGTCTGAATTTGAAGTGCCCCCCACACTCTCATGTTTTGAACACTTGTTTCTCAACTGATAGTAGTAGTTTTGGAGACTGTGGAACCTTTAAGGGGTAGGGACTAGATGGAAGAAGTAAGTCATGGTGGGAATGCTTCTGATGGCTACACCCAGCCCCTGGTCTCTCTGTCTGCTTCCTGGTCTGTCACAATGTGAACAGACTCCACCACAAACTTCCATCACTAAGAACTGAGTTGGTCACCATACCTTCCCTACCTTGTTGGGTTGAAACCTTGAGCCAAGCTAAATCGTTTTTCCTTAAGCTGTTTCTGCCTGGCATTTTGGCCATGGCAACGAGAAAAGAAATTAATGCAATACCCCTTAGTTCCTAGCTTTGTGTCTTTGTCTCTTGCCTCCTTTCTTCTCCACCAAAACTGAAGAGCACAACAATTCTCAGCTGAACATTGCCCATAGTTGGAGAGTTTCCATTCCAGATTCTAGAACATCCTGATGGGGTCATTCTTCATGGAAGCGTAGGCTGGACTTTAGCCTTCTAAGTCTCCCTGTTTTGGTGCATCATCCTCCAGATGCAAAGTGGAGACCTGCTCCTCAAACCCACACTCCCACCACCTCTAATGAAGAATACTCGTAAACTCATTTAAAGGACAGAAGAGCACAACCTGTTATTCCCCTCAAGGAAGCACAGTGTGTGATGTTGTCTTCCTGCAGAAGTGGACTGACCCTACTTCCCATTCCCTGCATCAGTTCATTGTGCTGTCTCAGGAGTCAGGACTATCCCTCTCTGTAACGTTCTATGTATATAACACACAGGACACAGTTCTTAAAGACTGGAGGGTTCTTTTCTTTCTCTATAATGTGAGTGGACCTTCCCAGTTGGATGGAAAGCTTATAAGGACTAAACAGAAGCCTGGCAGGAGAGATGCTCCCAAGGTTCAGTAGCACTTGTCAGTGCAGGCTTTCTGGAAGGCCCTGGGAACATACAGACTGCACCCATCTTCCTGGGAAATACCTCTGAGCTTGGAATAACATCAGAGCAGCCTGGTCAGGGTGTCTTACCTCTAGTCACATCTGTAGAGAGATGGTGTTATGAGGCACAATTTTCCACGTCTTGTCCACAGCAAATCCTACAGATTATGACATCCAGTTCCATGTTTTCTGACTGTGATCAGGCACTGGGCAAGGATTAGTAAAACAGGAGGAATCCAAGACACTTTTGGACTACACGTTTCTACGAGGAGAATGAGTGTGAGACCATGAAGGTCTGGGGCCTGCAGCAGGGTCTACTGCCTGCTGGTTGGTGGTTTCAGTGGCCTCAGCAGGGCTGCAAACCTTACTTTGATCAGTTCCATCTTTCAGCACAGAGCTTCAGGCTTATCAGGCTAACTGCTGCTTGCTGTGGGAAGGAACAGGCTGTGTGGATAAAGACACTGTGTTCAGATCACTTTATTGCTCCCTTCCAACCTTGCATGACTGTCTTCTTTTTCTTTTCTTCTATTGTGATAAAATACATATTCTCAAAATTTACCTATTTATTCTAAAGAGTATATATTTAATATAGTCACAGAGCAATGCAACCATCCTCACTATCTAGTCCCGGAACAATTCATCATCCTCACAGGTTTCGTCTGCTCACTGATCTCCTCTCCTTTCTACTCCCAGCATCTGCTGATCTGTTAGTATTTTTGTTTCACCTAGGCTTTTGTTTCAAAGAGAAAAATGTCACTAATCACTCACCCACTTTCTTTAGGACTTTGTTTAATTCAATCTAAGGAATTTCTGAGTTTCCCAAGCTTGAGCACTGCTGGATTCTCTAGAAGCCCTGGATGGTAATCAAACTATTCCTTGGGGTTTAAGCAGGAGAGTAGCAGAGCCTTCCAAATGACCTTCTTCCAAAGACCCCATTTTCTCTTCCATTCACCCTTTCTTCCATTCTGCTGTTCTTTCCCACCACAACAGGCCAGGAATAGAGCTTGTTAAAATGTGAGCTGTGGCACACTCTAATTTAAAAGTTTATTTGAGTTAGAGGATGTATTTGAGAGCGCTGATTTGAAACAGAATCCAAGCTCCAGTGACAAAATGTCAGAACAGGTGTTTACTGGGAAAACAGGAAGCCCATTGAATTGAGTGCAAGTGAAGAGAAAGCAGAAAGAATGTAGGAGATAGAGGGTGGGGAAGCGAGCTGTAACATGCTGCCTTATGAACACAGATAGAGCAATCTGGTGATTACTCACATAAGACCTTGTGCTGGTCTGAATGAAAAGTGTCCCCATAGGCTCAAAGTATTTGAACACTTGATCAGTTGATGGTACTGCTTGGGGGAGGTCATGGAACATTTCAGAATGTCTTGCTGGAGGAAGTATGTCACTGGGGGCAGGCTTTGAGAGTTCATAGCCTTGCCCCAGTTCCTGCTTCCTGTGTGTACGGAAAAATGTGAACGCTTAGCTTTCTGCTATGGCTGCTGCCTGCCATGCCTTCTCCACCATGGTGGACTCTTAACCTTCTGGAACAGTAAGCCAAATAAACCCTTCTTTCTGTAAGTTGCCTTGGTGATGGTCTTTTATTATAGCAACAAAAAAGTAACTAGTACAGACATACATAAGATCAAGTCAGCTGAAATTCTGCATAGATGGAGGAGATGAATATCTCTGGGCCCCACTCTGGAGGAGCTATTGGCAGTGGAGAGCACCTAGGGGAGAAGAATCACTCTTCTTTGAAGATGTGGCTCCAGGTGCTTTCTAATACTCTAGTAGATGACCCCACATTCATGCACATACAGGCAGTACTAATTAGATTTAGTAGGTTATCAAGAAGAAAGAGGAGGAGGAGGAGAGGGAGGAAGAGGAGGAGGAGGAGGAGGAGGGGGAGGAAGAGGAGGAGGCAGAGTCACTATTCAGGAGGAAGAATTATTTCATCCAGACTGGCATCCATTCTCTCTGACAGTAAGCCTTTCTCCTCTATTCTGAAGGTCCTATGGTATGGTATGGTGTAGGTTTGAGTCAGGAAGAAGAGGAGGAGGAAGAGGAATTAGGGGGGAGGAGGAAGAGGAGGAGGAAGAGATGAGAGAGGAGGAGGAAGAGGAGGAACAGGAAGAGAAGAAGAACTTGTCATGAAGTTAAGAGGAGGATGTGTTACGGGGTGATGGGGGAACTTATTAGGGATTATGGTAGAATTGGAGAGGGAAATAGAGGGTGTATATGATTATATCTCATCATGTACATGTATGAAATTCTCAAAGAATAATTTAAAAAAGAAATTGGTTGCAATTATACTTGCTATATCCAGTCTTCCCCATTGGGAGGTCCCCAGTTGTATAATTATAAATCTGTGAGCCACTTCTAATTGGTTGCACTTAAATTCCAGTTCTCTCTACTGTAGTCATTTGTAAGAAATTACTCAAATTAAGTTCTGCTTATATTTTCTATTCAGGCGAGATTGGGGTCACACAGGCCTACTCTCCAGTTTAGCTTACTTTTAAAAGTTCCCAGTGATTTGGGAAAGCCGAGATGGTCTGGAAAGAGCTCTAAGAGGGCCTTTCTCTCCCTGTCTTCTTGAAAAGAGAAGCTTATCTTGAACTGCCCACGTTGACCCTAAGTACATCCTGTGCATGGGGAAGGTGGAGTTCTTAGACAGACACATGGAGAAGAGGCTGCAGTGTCATTGTGGAAGCAGATGTTATTAGAGTGATGCAACCACAAACCAAGGAGTGCAAAGGCCTACTAGAATCTGAAGAACCAGCGAACAGATCTTCCTCTCTCCTTCCAAAGGGAATGTGGCCCTGTCTGTACTTGGGTTTTAGGCTTCTGTCCTCCAGCATATATTTTGTTTGAAGTCTGTCTTCCCTCCCCCTCCCCCCACGTGTGGAAATTAAGAAAAGCAGCTTTTATATCATGCTTAATTTCCAAATAATGACAATAAGAAGGCTGTAACTCCAACTAACAAGATGCAACTATTCCATGTATAAACAAACTGCACTGATTCTTTCTCCAGAAGAGGTAGCAATGCCCCCCCAATACTTAACACTTTTGAAGCTGCATAACTTAAATATCACAATATAGAGTTAACAACACTTAGATATTGTTGTTAATTCAATGTCATATTACATTGTAGAGAAATGGGAAGGAACGCATGTATATTTGATGTATACAAACATTTTTAACATTAGAGGGAAGAAACCGTCATGACAATTCCAATCCTGCGTCTGTAGCTGGTATTTACAACAACGTTCTTCTCTCTGCTCTGTATTCTCACCATCTTCAGGAAGAACTTCAGCAAGTCTTCACTCTTTACCTGTAGGAGTGACTCATATATCCATTCCTGATGGGCCCAGGCCTCTTCTCACCCTGCTTAGATTGTAGTTTTCCATGGACAGTAATCATAGGGCATGATAATACTAGGAGACACCCTGAGGGAGTTCTTGTACTCCAGACATTCTCTTTCTTACCTCTCCTGTAGAGCATCAGTCTAGTTTTCCCTTGGTAGTCTAGATCAGTCACCCTGATAATACTGTTATTATTTTCTTAGCCTCTTGTCTCAAGGGCATGTCCAGCCCAAAGTGGCCATAATCAGATCATTATGTTTCTATAAAAGCAGAAAGCTTTTCATGTACATCAAAACATACGTAATTTTGAATCTGGACTGAGATGTTTTGGATAGCATTTGCACAGTGCAAAGTGTGCATATTATGTGTTCAGAACCAGGTCAAGTTGTGTGATGCAGAAACATTTTTCTGTCGTCAAAGTTTGTGTGATCCTCCACATTCAGTTAGTTACATGACCCCGTATAGAGTTCCATCCCCATGTTCAGTTAAATGGTCCTATACAGGGTCCAGTCCCATAGGGTTAAGAAGCCAAAGCCATGCTCTAGAGGAACAGAATCAATAGGCTATATGTTATATGAGGGGATTTACTGGCTTGGATTACGTGATTGGGGCTGGATAATCCAACAGTATGCTGTGGAGGGAGAGAACCCAGTAGTTGTCTGTTATGATTTGGATTTTGAGATGTCCCCTTATAGGCTCATATGTTTAAACCCTTGGTTCCCAGCTGGTGGCATTGCTTTGGGAGGCTATGGAACCTTTGAGATGTATGGCTGACCTGGCAGAAGTGGGTCTTTGGTGGTGGGCCTCATAAACATTCTGCACACTTCTGGTTGCGGGAAGCTCTCTCTTCCTTCTCGGTTGGTGTCCTATGAGAACCTGCTGATCTAAGCTCCTGCTATTACAGATGTACCCACGCCAGCTGCCATGCCTTCCTTCCCATGATGATCTAGACCCTCTGAAATTGTGAGACTAAATAAACCTCTCCATCCCTGTGTTGCCTCTATCAGATATTTTGTCACAGTGAGAAGAAAAGCTAGGGAATACACTGTGTGATACAGGAAGCCAGGTGCCTCAGCAGTGTCAGTCTGGTGCTGAAGGCCAGGAGATTCCAGAAGAGTTGCTGGGATTGAGCCATGTCGAAAGGTCCAAGCGGCTGGAATCTGGTATTAATAGACAATGGCAGCTGTGATAGACAGCCTCACTCTGACAGCAAGGGGCTCACAGGTGCATACACAATCTTCTGCTGACTTCTTTTTACCATTGGAATGTGCCACGCATATTCATGGCAAGTCTCCTCTTCTCTTCTGAGTCCCTGTCCTATGTGTCACTGATGGTGCTCCCCCCTCCCCCAGACACATGGGTGTGTTATGTCAGTTCTAGATTTCCCTCATCCAGTCAGGTTGACAACCAAGACCAACCATCTCAATCCCTTTTGTAGGATCACTGCCTCAGCAAAACCTTGGCTCTTCCATATTTATTTTCTCTTCCCTTCCTCCTCTGCTTCCTTCTGAGCTCAGCACAGATGACATTCTGTAGAAACCAAACCTGTTCCTCTTGTCCAAGTGCTTCATTTCCTCCAAACCCTCTGCATGTTATTTCTTCACCATCTGTGGCATGCGATGCTTTCTGTTCACAGCCAGAGCTCTCTCTGGCTTTGAGTCCTGTGAGGACAGAGGCTGCCCATCTTCCCCAAGTCCCAAAGACAACCACCGCAGGCTGCTCATAGAGTCCTATCACTGCTATTGAGTCACTTAATCTCTTGAGATTGCTTTGTCATTTGAAAGATAAGGGTGTGGCATGACGACAGACAAGAATAACAGAAACATTTGGAGATGTTACCATGTGTGAAAACGACATTCACCAGGAAGTGAGATGTGTTAGGATAGAGAATGGCACGCTTGCCATCTCATATCACTTTTCTTGCTTACTCAGCCATTTGCAGACTCTTGAGCTATGTGCCTGGATTGCTCACCACAGACGAAATAGCAGGAAGAAGTGAATGGCAGCTGGGACATGCCTGTTTGGGAAGCAGCTTATTGTCCAGGCCTCCCTCCCAGATGCTTCTCAGGAGTTATTGCTGCTCTCTCTGTTCCCAGGTTCCTCCAGTGGGGAAGTTAGGACTCAGATCATTGCCTTTTGTGGCTTTGTAGTCTGTTAGGCAGAAGGTCACATGAGCCAGTAGACATGGCTTTTTCTGCCTTAGTGAATTTGGAAAACCTCTCCTACCGGCTAACTTGGCAGGTGTTCTAGAGCAGAAATCCTGCCTGCCAAGTAATGAAGAGTGGACCGTCTTAGGTTCCATGCTGCAAGTTGGCTTCTATTCTGACTGGTTCTCTGTGGAAGAATGTCTATCCTCTGGCAAGAGATCTGGGGAGGGCTTTGGCATCCGCAATAACCTAACACAAAACAGAAGGGCAAGAATGGTTCCTTTCTGAAGCATCCCTTCCACCCCTGCCCCCAAGCTTCTTCTTGCCACCTTGACCTATCTTTTACCACTTACTTGAGTCCCCAGAGGTAACAGTTAATAAAGGAGTTTCCCAGGGTCATGGATAATGGGCATTTGTTACATTTGGCTGGATGTCCACTTATCACTTCTGTTCATGTGACCTGCCATGAGTATGGAGGGGAAGGGACATTTAAACTACGTTCTCCATATCCATTGTCACCCTTGCTCAAGACGACCCACAGGTGACAATTGCAGAGTCACTTTATGTGGTATAAGCAGATAGAAATGAATGAGTCATTTCTATCCACTTCTGATAGTCAAAGGGACTGACACACATGGTTCTGTGTTGTAGTCCCTATGACACATAGTATAGCATCTCCCAAAGATGCTGGTGTCCTGAATCTTGGATGTCACCAGGAAGCTGATGTGTCTATGCTACTTTAAAGAATGGCATGGTTACAAATGATGAAATAGGAAATGATGTGGGTTTTATCGAGAGTGACCAGATTATGAAAGTCCAAAAAAGCACAGTGGGAAATAGGAGAGTCTGAGATGTATAGAGGCTTCCTGGCAGTCTGTGGTGAAGGAAGCTGAGGTTGGGATGATGAAGGGCCAGAGCTAGGAAATCCGGGCCACCTGCAGATGCTAAAGAAAGCAGAGAGCAGATCTTCCAGGATCCTCTAGACACATAGCCTTGCCAACACTTTGATTTTAGCGCAGTGAGATCCACTCTGACTTCTGACTTCTCAAGCTACATGATGGTAAATTTTTGTTGCTTAAAACCACTAAGGGAATTGCTATAGCAATGAGAGACAAGGCGTGGAGCCTTTGAAGGCTGCTGCCCTCCATCTGCAGGAGAGCTCACACACTTGCCAAGGCTGCTGCCCTTCTGCCCAGTTCTCCCACCCCGCTTATAAAGTCACCAGCCTTCTGGCTTTCTCTTCTATATCATCATTAATTTTTCCCATAGTATTTCCTATGCCTGCTCCCAGGATTAGCTGCAGATATGTTTAGTAGGCAAGCCCAATCCTAACATAGAAAACACAAAGGTCAACTATACCAGAGAAAACTGAATAGGAATAATTGTTCATCAGTTGTTAAAGGACTAAAAGGTGTAAGAAAACACTTGTGGTTTCAATGTATCAAGAAACACTGACCTTAGAATGCAGGGACAGACTTCTGGGTTGGAGGCTGGGGCTCAGCTTGCTAGGGCTGGTTTCACTGAGGATGGGAAGTGGGACAGACACACAACCTGCACTCTGGATACAGTAGCTTCTACCAGAAGGAACTGTGGCTGCTGGGTGAAGCAAGGCTCTGGAAGCCACTGTCAGATCCTCTCTTATGGTTGAGAGATGGTTTAGCAAATAAAAACACAGGTTGCCCAGTTAAATTTAAACTTCAGGTCTACTACTTTTAAATATGAATTTGCCCAAAACAGTGTTGGGGTATACTGAAACTAAAAGTTTCTTTGATCTGTTATTGATCTTAAAGTTTACAATTACTTGGAGGTCTTGTATTTTATCTGGAAACTCTTCTTCCACTCGTCCTCTTTGCCAGAACCTACCAGCAGCATTCAGCAGAGCAGAAATGTGTTTTTCAGAGTTCCACTTCCAGCATCAGGCACATGGGTTTAGAGCTGAGACATATCTAAACAGCTGGCAAAGGGAGCATTATTACCTTGACCCCTTCTGTCAACTCTCTTTTATTAATAGATTTAATTTTTTTTATTTTTCATGTATGAGTGTATTGCCTGCATTTGTGTAAGTGCACCCATGTCATGCAATGCCTGTGGAGGTCAGAAGAGGGTGTTAGATCCCGTGGAACTGGAGTTATGGATGGTTGTTAGCTGTCACGTGGGTGCTGAGACTTGAACCGGGGTCCTCTGCAAGAGGAGCCAGTGCTCTTAACTGCTGAGTCCCCATTATCATAGATATTATTAAGATTTATTTTATTCTACTTTTGGTATTTTTGAGACAGAGTCTACTTATAGCCCCAGCTGACCTGGAACTCACTACATAGACTAGGCTGGCTTGTATCTCACAGATTCATCTGCCTCTGCCTCCTAAGTACTAGAACCCAAGGTGTGTGCTATCACACCCAGCTAAGATTTATTTTATTTTTAATTATGTGTAAGTGTGTGTTTCTGTGTGTGTGGGAGGGTATGTAGTGAGTGCATATACCCTCAGAGACCAGAAGAGGATGTCAGATCCCCTTGGAGCTGGAGTTACAGGCAGTTGTGAGCTGCCTGAATTTGGGTGCTGGGAACTGAACTCAGGTCTTCTGCAAGAACATTATATTCTCTTAACTGCTGAGCCATCTCTTTGGCGCCTATTAATAGGTATCTATTTGATTGCTCTACCTACAGGAAAATAGATGTTAGTGTGGAAACTAACATGGGAAATTCTAAAGATTCCAGAAATTACCGGGTAATAGGAAAGAGTAGCCTCATCGCAGAGCCCTCTTTACAGGCTCAGTTTTCTCCAGTGCTTCTGAACATCTTGGCCTTCACCTTCTCCTGCATGGAGAAGCCCTTAGCAAAGTGTCAATGGCCTTGCTGGTGATGGAACAGCCACAGCACAGATGCGGGACATGAATTACTGGCTCTTTCCACCAGAGCACCCAAGTCTCTGCTTTCATTTCTATCTTCAAAGATAGGCCTTTTATTTATTTTTTATTTATTTTTACAAAACTCTGTCACAGAATGACTCATGCTCTATGGACAAATACAAACAGCATCCTGCCTTATGGGGCTGGCAACCTGTTGCTTTTTCACTGACCCCCAGGACATAATGGAATAGCAGCGGCATGCACTGCGTCAGTTGGCCCCAGGGTTTCACTCAGTCCCTTCTCCCTTGCCCTCCTCAAAGTCTTTCTTATTGTCTGACATTCAAATCTTGCCTAATGTGATATCCACCCACTTTGGCAATCTTATACTCCTCCATTTCAACACTAGCCCTTCTCAGTACTAGACTAAAGGAAAATACATTCCTACCCAAACACGATATGCTTGTTTATTGAGAAAAGCATTCTTAGAAGATGATTATCATCCCCAAATAACAACTGAATGACTGTAAACATAAGCCCTCCAGCAACCAAGGTCATTCCCCTGAGATAGTGTCAATGTGCTTTTCACTTTTCAAAATGGAAATAACTTGAGTGTTCCTAGGTGTGAAACCAATGCATGTTTATTATAGAAAATTCAGGAAAGAAAGAGTAGTGAATACAAATTAAAATTATGAATATTCATCAGGTAGAGAAATTCAGTTTATATTTCATAATATTTTCCAGATAGTTTACTAAGCAAACACACATGCATTTGCACACTTGTGCACATTTATACACCCTGTTTGTTGTGAGTTTATGTTTAAAAACAGGCCATTACTCACGCTGTTTTATTGTAGCAATAAATTAACTGTGGATTCTCACTGTGTTAAAAAAAAAAAAAAGGTTTATTCCTAGTTCATGATACTTTTCTAGTACTGGTTGGTGGAAACTGGTCTATACCAGCATTCAATCAGGTAGGCTAGCAGATACTCCACTGTCTCATGACCATACCGTCTGGACCATGAGACCTCCATCACTGCCAAGAGAAAGAGATGAGAGAATTAGGCATCAGCTTTTTACATAGTCAGCTAGAAATGACAAAAGTCACTTCTGTGCACCATTTATTGGCTGAAATTAACTGCATGATCCCACCTGATTCCAATGAAACTGAAAAGACGCTTTCTGCATGGCCATAAAAATGTAAAGAATGCACATTGGCAAGCACCAGCTGTGTTGCCCACAGATTAGCTTGTGCTTATAGCATGAACTGATAGTCTACTATTAACAGCTAACATGTCATGGGTACCCTTTGGTGGGTCTTGCTATTTTTTTTTATTTTTATTTTATGTGTATGAATATATTGTCTGCATGTAGGTAAGTGCACTCGTGTCATGCAATGCCCATGGAGGACAGAAGAAGACATTGGATCCCCTGGAACTAGAGTTATGGACAGTTGTTAGCTGCCATGTGGGTGCTGGGATTTAAACCCGAGTCTTCTGCAAGAACAACCAGTGTTCTTAACCACTGAGCCATCTCTCCAGCCCAAGTCTTGCTACTGTTTTTAGCAGCTATACTGGCCCTTATGGTAAGGTCATATCATATTGGAATAATTCATTATTAATTAGTAGTTGATTACTAGGTGGTTTAATTTCATGAGAAACATTCTTAAGCATAATCTTTGCATATTCTTTGGATTATTGGCCTATCATCCTTTTATTCAACATAATGTTTTGGGTGGAACAAAATGTACATTTTAAAAAATGCTTCTTGTCACATTTACCAAAAAAACAAAACAAAGCAAAACAAAAAACAATAACAAAAAAAAACTTTCAGAAAAGACAAACCTTTTGGGTTCTGAGAACAATGGTTAAAACGCTAATTTACAGAACTGTTCCCAGGACTAGATATTAAAATTCTTTGCTAATAAAATGAATAGAAATAGTATTTGTTCTAATTGCTCTGTTGTCTTTAATTATAGCGAAAAGAGATATAATATGTTTATTAGAGCTTTGGATATGTTATTGTATAAATTATTACTTTATCCATGTGGGATGTTTATGTCTTTACTTATTAATTAGTGAGAAGTCCTTGGAATTTAAGTACATTAGCACTTTGCAAAATATATTAAAAATGTTTTCCCAATATTTTGTCTTCTAATTGTTAGGGATTTTTGTTGTAAAAAAAAGTTCATTTCAAAGAAAGAAAGAAAGAAAGAAAAAGGAAAGAAAGAAAGAAAGAAAGAAAGAAAGAAAGAAAGAACATATCCAAAGAAAGTGATGGCGAGATATGGGAGGTGTTGTAGGGGAGGGAATGGGCATGGATTTGATCAAAACACCTTAAATGCATGTATGAAATTCTCAATAAAGTTTTTTTAAATTAAAAAAAGTTCATTTCCAAATTATTTATTATTTTAATTGTATATAGCTTGGCATGCTTATCACAAGTTTTATAAAAAATTACTTGAAAAAATATTTCATTGTTTTAACTTTGAAATCTTAGGACATTGCTCCTACCCACAGGCCTCTCTCTGGGGTAAGTCCATTGCAACATCCGGCCTTGACTCCTCCAGCCCTATTCACCCTCCCATCTCTGCTGATGTTCTCTACTCTGAGTTTGGGCCCTGCCCCATTCCTTGTCTTGGGGCCCCAGACACCTGGAGAACCAATAGTGCTCCCTGATCCTTTTCATCCAGACCAACGGAGTACCTTCTCTGGGCCCCAGAAGCACTGCTTCTGGGCCTGGCCCGTCCCTCAACTCCCTCTGCTTCCCTGGGCCTGTACCACCCACCAGACTCTTTCTGGGACACTGGGGCTGACCTTTCCTCTTCTTGATCCTTTGCATCCAGACCAACCCAGCTCCTCAGTGCAGTCCCCAGGAGGCCTTGGGGCCTCTTCCCTCCCCATCTGCCTTTGCATCTCTTGGTGGTATGGCCACCAGCTGCCCTAGACCAGCATCTTTCCTGAGCCAGGCTCCCAGACCAGTCCAACCCCGAAATTCCTGAGGCCAAAATCGTTCCTGGAGGGATCCAGACCTTAGGAGAAAGCCTGAAATCATTTGACCCTCATCTGAATTGGGCCTCTGAAGGAACTCCTAAAGACAAAAGCAATCTGGCCACTCCAATATAAAATCAAAAGAGAAAACCAGAAGCTTAGACGAACCAGCTTTTCATGTCCCAAAAGTAAACCATAAAGGCACATAAAGTTTACAAAAGAAGCAGACCTAAACTTGAAGGCTTGAGTCTCACACAAAAATCAGAAACTACAGAAGAAATTCACATGTCAAAAACACAGAGAAAAAATAGTAATATGAAAAACCAAAATAACATATCCCCACCAAACATAAATAGTCCTCTAGAGGAGTACAATGAAAACCCCCTAGAGATAATGCAGGACATGGACCTCCAAAGAACACTTATAAACACAATGAATGAATTCAGTGAATTTAAAGAACACACAAAGAAAACAAAGAACTGAAGGAAGATAGGGATAAACCTCTGAATGATTTTGGAAAAGAGCTAGAAATATTGAAGACTACTCAGGCTGAAATGAAGAAGGAAGTTAAACACTCAGTAAGCCAATTAGAAACTACAGGAGAAAGCCTCACCAATACGATGAATGAAATGGAAAACAGAGTATCAAGGCTGAAAGACAAAGTGGACGAACTAGAACATTCAAGCAAAGATTATGAAAAATTTAAGAAAGAACAAGAATGGAATATGCAGGAATTATGTGACACCATAAAAAGACCAAACTTATGAATCATAGGCATACAGGAATGAGAAGAATCCCAAGATAATGGCATGGACCAGATCTTCAACAGAATCGTGGAAGAAAATTTCCCAAAATGAAAGAAAGACATGCCCATACAGATGCAAGAAGCATACAGAACACCAAACAAACAGGACCAGAAAAGAAACTCTCCACGGCACATCATAGTAAAAACACTACACGTACAAAACAAAGAGACCTTTCTGAAAGCTGAAAAAGAGAAACAAGTCACATATAAAGGAAAACCCATTAGGATTAGAGCTCAATTTTCAGTTCAAACTATGAAAGCCAGAAGAGCCTGGACCAAAGTATTCCCAGTTTTAAATGAGCACAGATGCCAATCCAGATTGCTATACCCAGCCAAAATGTCTATTATAGCCGAAGGGGAAAGAAAAATATTCCATGACATAAATAGGCTGAAGGAATTCATGACCACAAAACCAGCCCTTCAGAGAGTTCTGGAAGCAGTACAAAGAGCTAAAAAAGGAATGACTATATCCAAGGGATTGCAGAAAGAATTCCAATGAAGGCATAACTGTGGAAAGGTACAGCTATATCAAGAATGTAAACAGAAATAAAAATGACAGGATTCAATACTCATCTTTCATTAATAACTTTAAATATTAACAGACTGAACTCCCCAGTCAAAAGACACAGACTATGTGAATGGATTAAGAAACAAAACCCATCTTTTTGTTGTCTGCAAGAAACTCATCTCACTTTCAAGGACAGACATTATCTTAAAGTGAAAGGATGGAAAAAAATATACCAAGCAAATGGCACTAAAAAAAAAAAAAGATGGTGTAGCAATTCTAATACCTTACAAAATAGACATTAAACTAAAGCTAATCAGAAGAGACAAAGAGGGCCACTTCATTTTGATCAAAGGAACAAGGAATCAAGAAGCTATTACAATCATGAACATATATTCACCAAACTCTGGTGCACCCAACTTCATAAAAACAATACCACAGGACTTTAAGACCCAGATTAACCCCAAGTTAGGTGACTGCAATACCCCACTGTCTCCAATAGGTAGGTCAACAGGGCAGAGAGTTAACAGAGAGACATCAGAACTAAACAATATCATATATCAAATGGACTTAACAGACATCTACTGAGTATTCCACCCAAGCACCAAAGGACATACGTTCTACTCAGCACCCCATGGAACCTTCTCCAAAATCGACCATATACTGGGGCACAAAACAAACCTCAACAAACACAAAAAGATTGAAATAATTCCATGCATTCTATCAGACCACAATGCAATAAACCTTACAATCAACACCTGAAGAAGCCCTAATAACCACACGAACACATGGAGATTAAACAACACGCTCCTGAATGATGAATGGATCAA
>NW_008347814.1:1922061-1922446 GCF_000622305.1 Nannospalax galili
CAAAAGAAGAGATTAGTATTCGAATTGGTAGTTCTACTGGTAAGACCACGTGATTGTCAACTTCTAAAAGTCTTCTTTGAAAAGATAAACAAGATTGACAGACCGCTAGCCCAGTTAACCAAAAGAAAGAAAGAGCACCTCCAAATCAACAAAATCTGAGATGAATGGGAAAACATCACAACAGACACCAGAAAGATACAGAACATTATACTTTAAAAACCTATATGCTACTTAATTTGAAAACCTAAAAGAAATGGAGGGATATCTAAAGGAATGGGAACCACCAAAACTAAACAAAGAAGAGATTAACAGCTCAAACACACCCATAAAACAAAAAGAGAAATTGAAACAGTAATACAAAACCTCCCGACTAAAAAAAGCCCAG
>NW_008347814.1:1923413-1923689 GCF_000622305.1 Nannospalax galili
TTCACAGAATTGGAAAAAACTATCCTAAGATTCATATGGAAGTACGAAAGATCTTGGGTAGCCAAACCAACCCTGAGCACTAAGAGTGATGCCGGGGGGATTACTATACCAGATTTCAAGCTGCATTACAGAGCTATAGTCATAAAAACAACATGGTACTGGCACAAAAATAGACCTATAGACCAATGGAACAAAATTGAAGACCCAAATATGAACAAATGCAACTTCAGCCTCCTGATATTTGACAAAGGGGCCAAGAACATTAACTGGAGGAAA
>NW_008347814.1:1923817-1924630 GCF_000622305.1 Nannospalax galili
GAAACTCTGAAACTATTAGAAGAAAACATTGGGAAAAACCTACAAGATATAGGCATAGGAAAGGATTTTCTAAACCAGACATCAATTGCTCAGGAAACAAGGGCAAGAATTAACAAATGGGACCTCATTAAACTAAAAAGCTTCTGTACATCAAAGGAGACAACCAAGAAAGCAAACAGAAAACCCACAGAATTGGAGGAAATCTTCACCTGAGACACATCCGACAGAGGTTTAATAACCAGAACTTATAATGAACTCAAATAACAGAGAACAAAGACAAGAAGCAACCCAATTAAAAGACGGACTAAGGAGCTGAACAGAGAGTTCTCAAAAGAAGAAGTAAAGATGGCTAAGAAACATCTTAAAAGATGTTCAACATCACTAATAATCAGGGAAATGCAAATTAAAACCACTTTAAGATTTCATCTTAACCCAGTCAGACTGGCTAAGATCAAGAGAACAAATGATACCAAATGTTGGAGAGGATGTGGGGAAAGGGGAACACTCATCCACTGCTGGTGGGGCTGCACACTTGTTCAAACCCTATGGGAAGCAGTGTGGAGAACTCTTAAAAAACTACAAATGAACCTACCATTTGACCCAGTCATACCAATCCTTGGCATATACACAAAGAGCTCATCCTATTGCAGAGACTCATGTACATCCATGTTTGTTGCAGCTCTTTTCACAGTAGCCAAGAGATGGAAGCAACCTAAGTATCCCTCAATTGATGCGTGGATAATGAAAATGTGGTTCATTTATATGATGGAGTTTTACTCAGCAGTAAAGAAAGATGAAATCATGAAATTTGCA
>NW_008347814.1:1925207-1925718 GCF_000622305.1 Nannospalax galili
AGACTTTGAGGTTTATAATAATTTGGTCAGAGGGACATAAAGGACACTTTTTGCTCCTTGTCCTCCTGGGTCGACTTGTTCCAGGGGACTATGAGCATCTCTCAAAATGTCCTATAATTGTGGTGGGTCACCTGTCCTTTGATCAGGGAGTCCGAGGAGACCCCACTAGATGGACTTGAACCAGTGTCCAGTCTATAAATAGGAGGGTCAACACAGAGGAATCACTTCCTCCGTGCTTCCAAGCGAAGCCAACCATGGTTGAGTAGGACTTTTGACTTATCTTCACATAGGTGGAACTGGTAAAAAAAGGAGCCAGTGGCTCCTCCCAAGCCCATGTGACCCCTGAGGAACAGATCCTCAAACGACCTTAAGAGTAAAAATAAATCGGTTTATCTGGACCAACTCTATGGCCTTAAACACCCAAAAGTAAAGTATAACCAAAGATTAAATGGGCCACCATAACTTCATAAGAGTCCATATGTATAGCTAAAGGCTACATAACAAGCAACAA